>NC_141612.1:22723470-22884379 GCF_047967505.1 Dipteris shenzhenensis
GGTGTTGTGGAGCCAGAAGTATTCAGAGCTGTTTACCTGCGCAGACTGCTGCAAATCCAGGACTGTGTGTGAAGTTGTGCTGAGCAGCTGATCATCTCGGGAGCAAGGGAGGATTTTGGATTGCAATCATCTCAGCCTAGTTCTGTTACACGTTTGATACAGGAGCTGTGTGCAGCACCTTGGAAGGTGGTTCACACGTAATGGACGGCAATCCATGCAGTGATTTTGTTTGGAGAAACTGGGTGAAGCCATAGTGCTGCTAGCACCTAGAATTCGACCGAAGAATAATAGAATGATCCATTTGCATTTTGGATTATCAGCCTTGCTAAGCCTTTTGGTTTCATTCCATAGTTTATCCTCTATGGCAAGATAAAGCCGAGCTTTTGTCGTACTACAACCTTAGATTGCTCCCATAGGATGAGACCATCTCCCAACTTCGGCCTTGTTAACCCAAAGTAATTATTCGGGAGATAAAGTGCTTGCAAGAGGAATTGAAAGCCTCGTTAGGGCTTCAAGCCCGAAGTATTTCTAGTGCTTGTTTGGGATCAGAAGTATTGATGAGGACACAGAGGATGAATCTAGATAATGGTTGAATATGGAGGAGAATTCAGTTGAATCCAAGCCTAAATCTAAATAATGAGTTCTTAATGTAAAGTACCACCATTTTGTCTTTTGGGTGATGTGGTATGTATGTTATTATCAATTTTGCCTCTACTTTTTAGAACTTGCTTCTCTCCTTGCTTTTACAATAGGAAAGCCTAAATCCTTTGTATAGCAATAATTTCATGTATCTCT
Source organism: Dipteris shenzhenensis (assembly GCF_047967505.1). Taxonomy (NCBI): domain Eukaryota; kingdom Viridiplantae; phylum Streptophyta; class Polypodiopsida; order Gleicheniales; family Dipteridaceae; genus Dipteris; species Dipteris shenzhenensis. The sequence goes on from NC_141612.1 coordinate 22,724,266, forward strand.
CCCGCCATATCCAAGTAGAGGATAGAAGAATTCATAGCTTGATAGTACTCAATATTCCCATTCCTATGCTTAATCTAAAGTTGAGTCTACGAAGTTCCCTTCTCAATTCAGCTGTCATCCGAGTGAATCCTCACTCTAGGGTAAAGTTGATTGATAGCATAGGTGAAGGCCATTTGCACAACTAAGCGATATTCCAATGGATTTCTTGAACACTGGAGCAACCTCACATTGTTCCGGTCACTGTCACCTAGGTGGTGTAACCAGCCATTTCCATGGCGGATTAGAAAATCATGACTAATCATTCACATGCTTAGCCTCAACTCCCACGTCGGGAATCCATCCTTTGGGTGATTGGCCAAGGCCTAAATACCAAGGGATGGAAAGGGGATGTGGTATGTGAAGCTTGGAGGCTAGCTGCCTATCCGCGGTGGTCTAGACCTCAAGCTCGGGGGTGGCTCGACGTATTGAGCCTACAGTTGGGAGGTGAGCTGCTAGCTCGAGCCCTTATGGGTTGTTGGTGGGGGTGTCCCACAATTTTGTTGGAGTTGTACCTTATCACGTTGTGTTGATTATAAGCCGTGGTTGGGGGATGTTTCATCTAGGGCTCAAGCCACGGATTGGATGCTTGCCGCCATTCCTTTTGACATTTCTCTTGGCCTTTCAAGTATTTCTTTTGTTAGTTTGTTTGAATGCCCCAAAAGGGATTGATGATCCTTGGCAAGATGTAGTGTTGTTTGAGATGCCTATTAAAGTTTCGTAGTCAAAGATTCTAGCAAGACTTATTAGTATCTAGAAGTCATTTTTTCAAAGAAAATATGGGTTTCAGGGGCTTCTTGTGGAGGATAAGGAATCCTTTCTCCCAAGTGAACATGAAAGATTTCAAGGGTGAAACTGGTATATCCGTCGCAGTGCTGGTAAGGAATCAATGGAAAGTACATGCCCCTTTAGAAGGTCTAGTCGTATGGAATCTAAGATTGAGGTGGATATGGAAGGCAGCCCTTTCATTCAAACTGAATTTTCTTTTGTGGAGAGTCCTTGTTGGCAAGCTTCCTGGGAGGACAAGAATTTCCAAAAGAGGTTTCTTTCAGGTTGTCTTTGATTCCCTTGAAGTTGCACATGTGGTGCTTCACGCTAGCCCTTTAGCACTTGGCTCCAAGATGATATTCTTCTCATCTTTCTCATTGGGATTTGAGCTAGTGGAAGAGGAAAGATGGATCACATCTTTATTTAATGAGGTTCCACCAACTCTTTGCCAACGATTGTTGCTTTTTTTGGTTTAGTCACAATGGTTCTCCAATCTAGTCTTTTGTCATAGTCAGGGCTGACGAGGTCCCGTGTGTTAGGGTCATTGCTGTTGACCCTAATATCTCCAATGACCACATTATGTTCTATAACAGATGGCTCTCTATTTTGGCAAAGTCCAGTTTGCAGACTCGGCCACTCTTTGGCCACTTCTCTAGGGATTCCCCAAAGGTGGCACAATTGGCATGTGTTGACCCTCCGCAGAAATAGGTTGCAGTTAGAGTTGGACATACATTCAAATTTAGTTCTAGCAGATCAAGGGGTTCTGTCTTCCGATCTTGGCCATCCGTCTCACACTGAGCAGGTTGAGTTGGAGATGGCAGACTCTCAGATTCAGTGATAGGTCAGGAGGCTCCTTCCCTAGATCTTGGCCCCCCATCTCATTCCGAGCAGCCCATTTCTCCTTCAGCTCAGCAGTTCCTTCCTCTTGATTGACGGCCTAGGGTGGCCCTCGACAATCAGCCCATTTCTTCTTCAACACAGCAAGTCCTTCCTCAAGATTGACGACCTCTCTCCCGTCTTTCTTGACAACTTGGGACTGCTTTCTCCAGCTATGGTGGAGAAGTTTTGCTTCTGTTCAGGGAATTATGTCATTTGACGTGTATGAACTGTGTCCTCTCTCTTATGTTAAAAGGCACTGAATGCCCTACAATTACTCCAAAAGGTTTTCACAAAGTTGCTCCAGTGCAAGTTTATTTCCCCTAAACCACACAATGGGCACGAGATGCAGCCTCCAAAGCACATTGCTTAGCTTAAATCTTATAGAGATCAGCCAGTACACATTATCCTACCTTTCTTTAGATTTTGTGCTGACCGAGTCTGCAATTCCTATTTGTTTATAAAATGCATGTTAAATAAAAAAGAGTCAGCCAGGATTGCTTCCTTTCTTAGTTTTGTGACTGTAAGGGTTTCCTAGGCTTGCTTAAAGAATACCACAATCATTGTTTGTGACATTGATTGGAATAACATTGACTAACCTCCATGTTGCTTTCCTGGACTTGCCTTGCCTCTGGATGTCCAACAGTTGTACTGGCAGGAATGCGCCTGCAATTTCAGGCACGAGAAATTTTCCCTTTTCACAGTAGAAGTTAATTTGGGTGGTCTCCATCACTTTTTCATGTGGACCTTGCCACAATGGTTTAACCTGTGTTGTGAATTGCATGAGAGGCGGCATAAAGCTCTCTGAGGGTCATTTCAATATTCGCAGGGGAGGCACTGCACATTATCTTTGTCATGCCACCACCTTTATATTGACAAAAGCTATGCACTTGTGATGGCTTTGCTTCTGGAAGATGATGCTCAAAGGGTGAAACTTAGAAGTGCCACACTCAGCTGCAGATGTAGAAGTTGTAGCTTAACATGCTGCTGGTGGATTGCTATGACAATTTCTCTGGGAATAGAAGGGAAGACTTCTTATTTTGAGGAGCAGTGACTGAAGGACTGTCTGAGGGGGGGGGGTTCCTAACACTTCGAGAAGTATTACCGGAGGCCTAGGGCCACTGATGGTACGTAGGCGAGTGCTAGTCGATGGTGTCAACTATGTGCAAGCGGTACAAGTGCTGAAGTAATGTGAGCAAGAAGAAGACCAAAGCGGAACATCATAAAAGCCAACCCTCGACATGAACGGAAAAGAACTTCAACCACATGACACGGGGTCCGTTGTACCAGGTGAAGGGAGAGGAGGGGAGGAGAACACAACGGGAAGAGATCTTAGAGAAGCGAGCAGAGATGGGAAGTAGCATAGTTTATTAGAAAGCAAGATGAAAGATACACCAGGAGAAGATACACACGAGGCGAGCTCTTGACTCTAACCTCTCACTCCTTCACTCACGCCTCTCGCCCCCACTAGCATGTCCCCCCCTTTCCTCCGTTTCCCCCTCTTCAGCTTCTCCTCATCTGCTCCCCCCGTTGGAAATCTCCTTTCCTTCTTCCTATTGGATATCTTCTTGCATCCTTAGCCATTCCACCGTTTGTGGGCCGCTTCGCCCTTGATGGCTTCTGCAACACTCCTGCCTATTCTGAGTCAATGAATCCCGTGCTCCATGTGTTCTCCTGTCTATTCCATGTGCTCCTGACACTAGTTGGTTGCAAGGGTTGGTGTACCACCTATACCTCTTAACTGTTGGACTGCTTCCCATGTGCACCAACAGGTGTACCCCATGCACGATTGCGCCAGTACTTCCCTCTACTTCCCTCTGATCAACTTTGACCATGGTGGGTCGAGGTTGAGGTTTGGTACTCTTCAGTCATGTATTGCTCCTGTCATATCCATGTCATGTCCAAGTCCTCTACAAGTCATGTATTGTCAAGTCATGTCGAAGTCATGTCAAGTCATGTCCAGGTCAAGTTATGTCCATGTCAAGTCATGTCCAAGTCATGTCCAGGTCAAGTTATGTCCATGTCAAGTCATGTCCAAGTCATGTCCAAGTCAAGTCATGTCATGTCCATGTCAAGTCATGTGAAGTCATGTACTGTGTCCTCCAGAGTGACCAAGATGTGAACACATGTGAACACGATGTGAGTAGGCAGTTGCTGAGGTAACCATGATGTGACCCAGGTGTGACTCTTGGTGGGAGTCCCGGAGACTTAGAGTACAACAAGGACTGAATGTAGATCCATTGACACTGATATGATACGATTTTTGAGCAAATAGATTTGGAATGTCCTAAGAAAGACAATGTGCTATTACCTCTGAAGTTTGAACAAGTAAAATTAAGTTTTTGTACACATTTTCTGGATGGCCCGAAAGAAGACGACAAAAGATTGTGCTTTTCCAGGCACTTTAAACTCATCTAATTGCAACTTTATAAATGCTGTGTATATAAACTCTGCATGAAAGGTGGTGGATGTGATCCTGAGTTTCTCCATCCTTGCTTTATTACTTGCAAAACAAGGCAATGCTTGATGAATTTTCATTGCCCCTTTCAAACCAGAATTTGGCAGTTCTAGAGAGCTCACAAAGATTGCTGGAAGCCATTATTCACACGGTTTTTGATCGAGATAAGCTTCCTTCATCTACAAATTTACCTACATTGCAGATGCATCTTGAAGGTAACCCAGTACTGTTTTGTTTCTTTTGAAAAAAGCTATTAGAAAATTGATGATAGTTTTAAAAACAAAATGATGATTGTGAATTACAGAAATGCTGAAGGTTCTATTGTGGGTAAAATGGAATGACCCTGCATTCGTGGAGATCCATGGACGCTTATTGGATGCGACTGGACCTTTTTTGAGGAGTTCACCGACTGCAACAATTACTGTTGTAAATAAAATTTTTGACCTGCTAGCAAGTCTCCCTGTTGTTCAGAAAGTAAGTGGAAGTTGGGATCTCACCATAATATTGCATTGTTTTGTAAGGTATGGTTTATGTGTACTTTTGGGTGATATGCTTGAACTGACTACAGAGTATTGCGAAAGATCCAAAGGCGTTTGAAATCTCACGGGCAAGGCTTCAAGTCTGTACCTCTTTTCTGCGCATTGCTAAGGCTGCTGATAAGACTATTTCCACTCACATGGAGGTCGGCTCTATTCTATGGACTTCCTTATTCATCTTGTTCTCTTTTTTATCATACAGGGCACAACGATGGCTGCCAAAAGAACTCTGAAGCCATTTGTGGAGATGGTTGAAATAGAATTCAGGTTCTTCTTTGATACTAGGAACATACAAAATTTCCACAAGTGTCACTGTATCACCTGACACTGTTGTGACCAGCATCTCACCAATCCCTTTCATGGGATAAGATGTATTGTTTGCACAAGTGACAATGCCCCCAATGTGGAGCATCAATCAAGTAGTGAGATAGAGTTTTGCAGGAGGTAATGTACTTAGAAGCACCCTTGTCAAAATACCAGGCTGACTTCGAATCTTATAGATAAAGCTGAAGCATGCGTCTCTGGATTGTAGTGGCAGGTCACAACAAATGCCCACTCATCCTGAGCCAAGTTTGCTGCCTCATGAGGGTGATCATGGGCAATAGTAGCATTAAGACCCTGTTGCTGTTTTTTCTTCTCCGAAGCAATGCACTTGCGGCATTCAGAGATGTCATGGTCAGGATTCCTGCAATAATTACAATGTTTCTTCTTCTTCCCATTAGCAAGAGAAGAAGATGATGAGGTACCACATGAAGGTTTGGGCTTGCAGTAATTTTCCCTCCCTTTGCAAAGGCTTGATCTGCATGAATAGAAGCAACCCTGTTTTGACGACTGTGCTCCTTTTGCAGTAGTAACAAGCTGATTGAAGCTATGGTGGTTGGAATTACCCATGGCCACCAACCTCAATGTTGTAGCACATCCTTGGTATGAATTTGGGAGCCTATCAAGTGTCGTGGACACTACTTGTGAATCTGGGCAATCTATCAACATTGATGTGTTAGAGGTCATCTGCTAATGTCACCGTAGAGAGAGAGGGCCTTGCTTGTGGGTGTGCCCGCCCAGTGAGAGGCTAGGGTAGATGAGTGAGGGCTTGTGTTGTGGGTGTCCCCCCCCTCCCCCCCCCCCCCCCCCGCCCGTGAGGATAGGTATTCGCCTCATGTTGGCCCGTACTCATGCCATAGTGGCTGGCTGTGGAGGCGCCCTTTTGTGCCAGCGGAGGTGGCCTTGTAGGCAGCTCTGTGGGCAGTTGTGTAGGCCCCAGCAGATGCTGCTCTTGTTGAGGTGGTCCGACCTGCTGGTCGGTCACTTGGCATGTCCATAGGCAGTGGGCTTGAGCCCTATGTATAGGGCTGTGTGCTGCCCTGCTATATAGGGCCCTGATATAGGTATCAGCCTTGATATAGGGCCCTGAGAAGCCCTTTTGTAGGGCTGTAGAGCGGCCATGTAGGGCTGTAGAGTCGGCCATGTAGGCCTGTTGGGTCGGCCACTAGGCAGCAGGCTGGTCAGCTCTGCCCTTTGTTAGCCGACTAGGAGGGGCTGGGGGGCTATATATAGGCCCCCCCCTCAGTCCTCTTTTCATCATTCAGTGGAGGAGCATTGCTAGCTCAGTTGAGCAGGTCTGCAGCAGCTTTGCCTGCCTTGTAGAGAAGTGCTAAGGGAGAGTTGTGGAGCAGTTGAGCTGTTTGTATGAGCTCTCGAGCAGCCCGTTGGTTCCAAGGTTTTCCCCTAGTTGTAGCGGGGCTTTCTCCAGAGATCACTTGCAGTTCTCTTGTGCCTTTTCTCTCTCCTTTCTCTCCTTCTTAGTGTGTGTGTGTGAGGCGTGCTCTCTCTCTCTCTCTCTCTCTCTCTTCCGTTCATTTCCGCTGCACTTCTCACATGATGAGCTGCTCTCTAAAATCCTTAATCTTGGTGAGGTAGGTATCGTAGCAGCCAGATCTACTCGTCAGACTAATGCTACGTAAATGACACGGCAAGACATGAAAAAGGAGACTGAATGATCAAGAAGGGACAAAACAGACCAATTATATTGCTGGCAAATGCACCTTTATGTAGAGCTTTACACTCGCTTACAACCTCTCTGAGGCCGGATAAGATCAAGAAAGGCTTACCAACAGATTTGGAGCTGGCAAGAGAGCTGATGTGGACGCAGGCTGATTTGGCGTCAACGCTGGAGGCTGATGTGGCAAGTGATCCGATATGGCAAGGTCATCATGTCTACCCCCTTCTGGAAAATGGACAGTCATTGCAAAATAAGGCTTGATTCTGGCAATGTGGGCAGTTGTTTTTTTACGTTTGCAGCTTGCTGTGCATCGCTCCAATGCATAAGTGGTTCAACCAACAGGTTAGAATGTGGTAAGGGCCAATCCACTTCGCCAGAATTTTTTTGCGAGCCCTTTCTTTCTTGTGGGATAATGAACCATCACCAAATCCCCTTCGGAGTATTGAACTGGTTTATGTCGTTTATTATATTGGAATTGTGAGCTTTTTTAGATGTGCAGAGGCATTTTGATGAATGAACGTTAGTGTGTCATCCAAAAAACTTGCCCATTGTCGGGCATCCTTATGTTTGATTTTATCATGCTGAATTGTTCCAATCTCAGGTGGAAAACTCGGAGGTCGGCCAAAAGTACTTCAAATGGTCTACATCTTGTGGACTTATGAATTGTTGTATTGTATGCAGCAACTACGTAGGGAAGTGACACATCCCAATTCAAGTGTTGGGGATCCACATACATTGCTAGCATCATCTTCATTGTTCGGTTTAACCGTTCTGTCAACCCATTGCAGTCCGGGTGATGGGGATTAATGAATTGTTGCTTCACATTTAGTTTATCTACCACAATCCGCTTTACCTCAGATTTGAAATTTGAATGTAATTGCGGTGGACCACGACTTGAGGTACAAATGCAACGAGCATTGCATCTTAGGCCAATAGAATCTTGTCTGCAGCTTAGTTAGAACTTTGAGGAATCCCAAATGCCCTCCAAAAATCCCGTCATGAAAAGCATGTAAGTAATGATTTCTGAATTGTTTAACAGTCGAGGTTGAAAGGGCGGGTTGTGAAAATACAAAAGGTCATCAATTACTTGCAAATGAGGTGAGAAAGTGCTTGCTGCTTTATCTTGATGACCTCAGTATCATTTTCTTGAGCAATCTTCAAATCCTGTAATGACGGTAGTGAAGGGAACGTCTGAGGTATTGGAAGGGGCATCCGAGATGTATATGGCAACCTTGTAGACTCCTGTGTCGCGAGAATTGAAGATCCCATTGGCCACAAAGATGAGATTCCGTCTGAAGATGTGGAAAGAGCATCTGCAATCAGATTATCCTTACCAAGAACCGACCATGTAGATTCTTTTCTTTAAAAGACTCGTGAGCACCGCATGGTCCGTTTGGACTTCGAAGGTCGTTCCATGAATGTATGGATGCAATTTTGAAATTGCCCAAACAACTGCCAAGCATTCAACTTCAGTGGCTGCATATCTTGATTCCGGTTTGGTAAGTGACCCACTCAGGTAGACTATTGGTCGTAGCTTACCTTGATTATCTTTGTCAAGAAGTACTGTTCCCAATACGTCTTCTAATGCATCCATGCATATCAAAAACAGTTTTTGCAAATCAGGATGGCGCAACAAAACATCATCCTTTAAAATTTGGTGGATTTGATCAAATGCTTGCTGGCATCCTGTGGACCAATTGAACTTGACATTTTTTAGCAAAAGATTTCGGAGAGGAGCTGAAATGCTTGCCAATTCGGGCATGAATCGTGAGCTGAATCCAGTCATTTCTAGAAAACGCTGCAATTGTTTGACGTTCTTTGGGATGTTTTTCATTTTGAATGGCTTTCACTTTTGCCGGTTCTGGGCGAATTCCATCACTTGAAACAATAAAGCCAAATATTTCAATTCGGATTGTGCCCACATACATTTGTTTGGATTCAACCGAAGATTGTAATCTTGGAAAAGCTCAAGAACTCGCTCGAGTACCCTTTTGTGATCCTCCCAAGACTTTGTGTGGATTAGAACATCGTCAAGGTAGACCAAAACACATCCCTCGACAATTATATAATGTAAAACTGAATTCATCAATCTCTGAAAAGTGCCGGGAGCATTCTTTAAACCTAACGGCATCACATTAAATTGATAAAAACCAAAAGGTGTGCGAAATGTTGTCTTTTCTTTGTCCCCAAGCTTTACTGGGATTTGCCAATATCCGGATTTGAGATCCAGAGTTGTGAAATACTTTGAATGAGCCAATGAGTCGAGAATATAATCTAATCTTGGAAGAGGTTATTCATCCCGAATTGTTACCCGATCTAGAGTCCTAAAATCAATGCAAAAGCGATGAGAACCATCCTCTTTTTCAACCAAATGTGGCTCACATGTCCATGGACTTTTAGAATGTGAAAATCTTGTCTTGTAGCATTGAGGTCACATGTTCCCGAAGAATTTGAACATCTCTAGATCTTCGACGTTGTGTTGTTCTTACAGGAATTGAATCTGAAGTTGGAATTTCATGACATACACTGGCTGTCGTTGTCGTTGGAACTCTTTCAGTGAAAGCATTTGGAAAATCTTGAAAGAATTTGCTTTATCTTAGACTGGTAGAAAATATCTTAATGAATCATTGATGACGAAAAATTTGTTGACAGAATTCGCGAGTAAATCGAGGGAATTGGTTTGGGCTTATCTACATGCAAACATTTATTCTTAAAATCAATCATTGCATGATTGTTTAATAGCCAATCACACCCGAGTGTGATAGGAAATATTTTCTTTGCTTTCTAAGTGGCGACTTGCACAAGGAGGTATATGTGGAATAGTCCCCAAGATTTGAAGTTTTCAACTCAGAGGGGATGGTCTACAGGTTGAGGAAGGTATATGGACAAAAGCAAGCACCTTAGGCATGGAATGAAAAGATTGATGCGTTCTTTCTTCGGAAGTGGTTTTGAAGGTCATTGGCAGATCCGAACTTGTAGATCTTCTGGGAGTCAAGTTTGGTTCATCATGGTGTATGTCAATGATCTCGTTCTGACAGGCAGCCACATGGTCCACATTGCTAATATAAAGGCTGCTTTGTCACATGATTTTGAGGCGACAGATTTAGGTTTGCTCCACTTCACTTTGGGTTCAGAGATTTGGCAGACCAAGAGGGGATTCTTTGTATCACAAGAGTGGTACGTTCATTCGCTCTTGGCAGCCTTTCAAATGGAGGATTGTGAACCCATCTCCTCTCCCATGGATCCCAACACCAAGCTGTCCCAACATGATTCCAGTGAGCTGGTGGATGCCACGATGCAAAGGAAACTTGTTGGTTCCTTGATTTGGCTCCGTAGCGTCAAGGTGGACCTTAGCTTTTCGGTGAGGTTGCTAGGCTCCTTCCGACGCCACTGAAGACACGTTGGTATGCATGTATGCGGATCCTTAGGTGCACAGGGTACGAGGGACCGTGGACTATTTTATGTGGCAAGAACAGGAGTAAAGCCTAGGATCTAGCTACAGGGATGGAGCGATTCCGACTATGGGGACATCCACACACACAGAGATTGACAACTGGCTAGTGTTTTTTTCTTGGTTCAGCAGCCATTACGGGAGCAATATAACAAGTAGTCCATCATGGCCTTGTCTTTCACAGAGGACTAGTAGCGGGTTGCGTGTTTAGCAATCTGCGAGGTGGTCTAGCTTCAGAGACTACATGGAGAAGCTGGGCTCCCATAGAGAGATCCGATCGTCATCAAATGCGACAATTAGAGTTGTATAGGAGTTGTAAGGAATCTGGTGTTCCATGCTCGGACCAAGCTTATTGGGATACAATACCACTTTGTTTGTGAAAAGATCCTTGATGGGGATATGTTGCTAGCCTTCTGTTCGGCGAAGGACAACCCATTGACCTGTTTACCAAGCCTATACCATAATGTTCCCTTGGGTTGATTTGACATCCACAGGAGCTGAGAGTGGGTGTTGGACTTAGTCATATCCTGTATGTACAATAGTGAGTGACGGCTGCTATGTGGTGTTGGCTGTGCCCGCCTAGAGAGGATGACATTCATCCACAGAGAGGCATACGTCTCGCCAGGGCTCGAGCGCTAGGATTCCTTGTTGGAGTTCTTGCTTCTCTAGGCCAGGTTTGGAGGCTGGTAAGGGGCCATTTGGCCGCCTCATCAGCAAGGGTTGGGGTTTGTTTGGACAATCAACTAGGTTGGGTAAGCTCGACCAGCTTCGTCAGGTAGAGCCGGCCACAGACCCAACCCATGTGGGTTGGGTTAGGCTAACTACCAGGTTGGCTAGTCAGCTGCATAAGCAAGCCAATCAGCAAGGGGGGCCTTTGGTATACCTATTGTATCATCCATGTGGAGTTTTTCTCAGCATTAGTAGCAAATTTTTTTCCCCGACGCTGGTGTCGATTTCCGTCAAGTTTTCTTGCTGTTCCAATTCGCTGTTCTACTCTCAAATTTTTGCTCGTATTTTTGGTGCACTTTAACACAACCAACCTTCTTTACTACCAAACATCACATGTTCCATTTCCACGTGCTTCTCATGCTGCTTCTTTCCTCTGTATTGACATTGATTCTCGTCGAAGTGCGTAGTGCACAACTTTTGCATACGTTGGACAACCATGCTCAAGAATCCTTTAATGCCACTTCAGTAGCAAAGCATCCACATAGCATTTGTCTTGAAGCCTATCATGCACAATATCCACACTATCAAACATGTTAATATAGTCAAACCAAGCATGTTTAGATCTCAACTGAAATTCTGGTATCAACTCCCTAGAAGCTCCAGGTGAGAGAAAGAAAGAAAGAAATATTAATGTCTCGGAAGGCTTCACATGACTATGGGACAAAGGGCATCAAGATAAAAAACTTAGACAAGCCTCTGTGGGCTGAAGCAAAGGGCGTGCTGTGAAGAACCAGTCTTTTCGAGAATGCAAAGGTGTGCAATGCATGCCGAATTTGAATGCCAATTGGCCCTCCAATGGGGAAGAGCGCCCTTGTAAGAAGTTTCTATTTTTTCGACCTACATGCAAGGTGGGAGAGAGAGGGCGGATGAATGCAATGTGGTAGAGAGAATGCTACGTGAGATTCACAATGAAAGGGTGATACCCTTTCATTAATGTCCGTTGAGATCACTCACGTTCCATCTTCCCATTTACACCTACCCTTAGCCTATGACCCATGCATCTCAAGAAGTGGTTGCAATAGAATTGAATCTTGGTAAGGAACTCCTGGTCTTGCCCCCAAGTTCGAGATGTATAGAGCTGGAGGAGATCTAATTGTAGGATAGGGTTAATCTCATCTCGTAGAATCAGCTCAGGGGGTGCGTCCATGCAGTACACCCTAATGTGCAAACCATGTTGACACGCGTGCATACCATGCCATGATGATCCCACTCTTTGCTAACCATCTAGAGGACTCTCTTGCTAGTCTCGGTAGTCTCGTGGGGTGAGGCCCAAACTCTGTGGAGAAAAGTCACCGTCTGAAAGATGGCATCAATATGAAGCGATGTCATGGCAAACTCTGCCTGTACTATCTGATGAGGGACTGAGGGCTTACTCTGAATCATCCTAAATTCCATGATTCCCTGTAGCTACTCAAATCTCCTCCAATTTGTCGCTGAGAGATCACTTTCCAAAAAGGTGCTATATACATAGCAGTCGAGCTCACTAAGGTGTCAAAAAGCCAACGCTTTGTCGGTGGATCCTGAAAGTGTCTGAAAACACTCTCTCTCTAGTTGGGCTAAGGCCCCCTGTCCTCATGTAAGTTGTGTCCTGGTTGTATGAGAGAGAAGCGATTTGGTTTGTCAGTTGGCATCATGTTAACGGCAATAGTCCACACAATAGGGAATGAACGGAGCGTTGGTGGTGCATTGTAGCTCAACATTGTAGGAGATGTGTGCGTGTTTTTTACGATGCTAGTTGACACCCAAACATTAGCTTCCTTCGTTGGGTGAAATAGACAAGCAGACATGAACTTCAACTAGAAGGAAAAATCCCCCTATGTCAACACATTGACCAACTGGATGTTCTTGTGGAAGCTAGGTTTTGCTTTAGGGTGAAGCAGAGAAGGGGCACATTTTGTGTGTCTCTTGCTGTATTGATGGAAGAGCCACGACTCTTTTATGGGTACGGATTTGAGGATGCTTATTCATGTGTTTGCCATGCTAGGAGGGGATACAGATGTGCAAGGATATAGCTGATATGCATAAAGGAGACTTTCTTGTACAAGGACTCACAAGCCTTGCAGCTCTTTGGTGCTGGATGATGTACAAGATAGTTGGAAGTTGCTATCTAGAGCCTTGATTTGAAGGTTTTCCATGGATGAAAGATATTGACGTAGATGATGCAAGTATGATGTGAGTCTGCGTCAATAGGCGGGCTCCAGTCACATCATACATACATGCACTGTTGGATATGGGTAGGTTTATGATATCATTATTTACAATGGTCTCAATCGGTGGCCTTCTTCAGGTGGTTTCTCGTGTATCCCACGTGGGGGAGGGTCGAGCGTGGTTGACTACATCATGGGATCCCTTGCCTTCACATCTCGTATCACTGATTCTCTATTACACCACCTCCCCAAGGGGTAGATCAGACCTACCTCGTCTCGCAATACCGCCCGCATCATCGAACGATCACTCACACTACATACCATGACATACACTTTGACCGTAGTCTCTCATCTAAGTATTCTGCCCGCCTATACACACTGCCTACATACATTGATCACACACTACTATTAGGGGACCGTGCCGCTCTGATCACTTGCTCACTTCATGAGGCTGCCCTTCACGCTTTCCCCTACATGACTTGCTCCACACGGCCTCCACCCCTTGGTTCGGTCTCCTGCAATAGCTGGTACGATGATGAGTGCAAGGCTTTTCACCGTCAACTTTGAGACCAAGCATAACCTTCCGAAACCCGAGATGATACTTGAGTACCGCCATTTGGTATGCTGGAAGAGCAAGCTTTTGTCCATTGCAATGAGGAGAGTTACTAACCGTTTTGTTTAGCAACAACTCCAAAGATATTTGGCGGATATTCCTTGAGCAATGATCCCATCATTTCCATGTTTAGGCTTGGGGCGCAACCTATAGGAGCTACGGTGGCCTTTGTCAAACGCAGAGCCATAGCCAGGAGGCCACGCCGGAATGCAGCCATATATAGTTGCTAGCGTTCAATGTCTAATACGGCACCAGACTTGACATTGGATTTGACGTGACATGATGATGTAGCTGATGTAGATGTTAGGACTATGTAGTATAGATGTTTTTATGACTATGTAGCATTTAGCTCCACCCTTTCAGATTGTTGTATCGGGTTTGTTATAATCTCATAGACACATCAGTCTTCCGAAGACCTTAATAAACTCTCTCTCTCTCTCTCTCTCTCTCTCTCTCTCACACATCCCACAACACATTTCATTGCTTCTTACATATTTTGAATCATCATTTCTACACGTTTCCTTTGTAAATCGCATCTATGCTCCCCTCCCCAAAATTTGTTTTCTTGCGTAGCACTTGGAGTGCTTTCCTTGGATATCAAGTTCTTTCCTCACCTCATCTGGTGGAAAGCTCTGCTTTCTTCCATACATTGCAATACCACCAAATTTCATTAACCACCATGCATTATCGATCAATAAGAATGTGTGTGCACGAGTGACACAGATACTGGAAATGGTTTGCAGGAGAATTTGCTTCAACATGTTAGAAGTAGTTTGTCTTTCTTTTGTGCCGTATAGCTTGCGAAGGAGCTTTTTTAAAGGTGTGGCATGTGCAAGTAGTTTTTATCCACTAAAATTGAATGAAAGCAACATATTTATTCTTCCCAAGGATTGCTTCCAGCTCTCTTGTTTTCACACAATGCATCGCAATCGTAGCTTGGTCCCTTCTTTCACTTACAGATCACTGCGATAGCTACGTTGATGAGTCCAACACCACTATTGCTATACAACCAACCCAATGCATACATTGCAAGCACTTGTCGAAACCTACCAGCAAATTTCCACAAGCCGATTGCGTAAATCTCACATCATTCAGATTGAGAGCCCCTCTACTTTGTATTGCCTCCATGCAAAATCATGAGCTTTCCTCTCTTCCTCCGTGACTAATCTGCATGTCACCAAATGTAACGTGCATTTTTTAAAATTCTGAGATTTTCAAAAATAGGCAAAACTAAAGGAAGGAAGGAGAAGAAAGAAATTGAACTCTATTATTCACAAAAACAAACAACATCCCCCCATTTCCCCTAAGATCTTCCCTCCCGTCAAACTGCTCAAATCTCTCGTGTCTATCATGATCTTCCCTCTCTAAAAACCTCCCTCTCCCAACCTCTCTATGCTTCTCGCCCCCTACCATTTACACATGGCCCTTGTCTTAAAACCAACCACTCGACCCCCCCAAAAACCCCTATTCAATGCACTTATCACATAGATTGGGCTCCGGTGACCTAATTGGCATGAAATGAGTCACATCCAGGAAGCCCTAGTGATTCCCCACCTCCCTCTAGACTATACAGCTAAGGAGGGTTTACAAAAAAACTGCCTAAGTACGGCCTCCTGCAACACTATCACTAAAACATACTAAACTTGCCATATGGCCTTTAGCTAAAATTTCACATAACATTAGGTTCAATTGATGGACCCTTTAAAAGGGTTGTTTAGTATTCTTTGCCAAAAAAACGAGAGGATTGGTTATTATTCCCAGTGTATAGGTGCCCTTGGGATAAGGACAAGCTCATGGGTGAGTCTATGGATGAGTTGTGGCTCATTTATACGAATCCCTCGGGATGGACTTCTTCGGATGCTGGGATCTTGAGTAGGTCTTGGCCTAACACCTAGACTGGGGGACTCTTGCAGTATGGGACATGGGGGTTGTGGCCATAGACTTGGCGGGGTGCTTATGAAGCCATAAGCTCGGAGGGTGATCCTTTATACTGGATCTTTGACCGGGCGGTGAGCCACCAGCTCCCCCAATCTGGTCTTCTAATATATGGTTTTTTTGCAACACTTGGCATTTGGACTACACTCAAACCTGTGCCCAGCTAACGCTCACCTAGGCTGCCCGTTCAGCAGTGACCAATGCAATTTAATAAGCTAGTTAGGGGGATAAGGTGGGAAAAAGGTGTTAGAATTATAGATATAATTCAGCAGTGACCAATGCAATTTAATAAGCTAGTTAGGGGCATTTTTCCCTCTTTAAGAGATTTTTTCCCCTAACCGCAGTTAGTTCACTAACTATGGTCAGTGACTACTAAGGTTTTGTCACTAGGACAAAACCTTATCTCTCACTCTTTGAGTTGTACTCTTACACACTCTTCTATTGCAACTCAGCTATCAAGCTTTCAGCTCTCAAGCTCACTCTCTTGCTCTCTCTCTCTCTCTCCGATCTCACATTTGGTATCAGAGCCAAGTTGAGCTCTTGCACCCAGCCCATTAGCTCTTGCTTCTGCTATAGCTCCTGCTCCTGCTTCAACAACCCGTCCGTACAACTCGAAGTAATACAAAGCTGTCCGTACAGCGCCGTACGTTCCGTACAGGTCCGTACGGATCTGCTACTCCAGAACCTGCGTCGCTGAGCTGATGTCGTACGTACCATACCTGCTACGCCATCACTGTTTGTACCTGCTGTACCTTCTGCGTAATCATCGTCGTACAATCTACATTGGCCGTACGTACCTACGTTGCCCGTACCAGCACACCTGCAATTAGTTTGTCGTACGTGTCGTACAACCTGTGTCATCGTTGTACATAGCAGATGTACCTGCGCGTATATTCCGTACAGCACGTCTTCATTCCTGCTTTCGTATAGGCTTGACTTTCGTATAGTACTTCCGTACTGGTCCTGCTTCCGTACAGCAGGTCGTCATTATTGCCTCCGTACAATCTCTGCTTCCGCACAGGTCCGTACAGCTCGTGCTAGCGTACAGTTGCCGTACAAGGTCGCCTTGATTCCGTGCAGTTCACCGTACATCTGTAGTACGTACGGTACAACTGGTTGTACCTGCGCACAAGTTCTTTCTTGCAGGAGAAACTCGCATTTTTTATCTTTGGCAGGCACATCTTGCAGAAAGCCATTGTTTGGCTCAGTTTTTGGGAGTACATTTGGGGCATCTTGTTTGTTGCAGACATTGCAATCGATTTGCAAAATTGCTTTAGAAATTTGGGGCTTTCTGTTGAAATTGCAAATTTTGGGGCTTTCTGTGCTATTGCCCCTTTCTGGTTGCAATTTCAAGCTCGAAATTTGGGGCTTTCAGTCTTGCAGTACAATTTCTTGAAGAAATTTGGGGATTTAGTGATTACACTGCAATTTTGCAGTAAAATTTGGGGCTTTTGCAGACACAGGGCAATTCTTGCAACATTTGGGGCTTTTGATCAGTTTGTCCCTTTCCGGTTGCAATTTCGGGCCTATTTTGGGGCTTTTGTGTTGGGAGAGCAATTTTGGAGATTTCAATTCATACTGCCTTTCTTGAAGTGATTTGCAGCACTTTTGGCAGGTTTTGGAGAGTTTTTGATGCTTGGACAGATTTCTGACAGTGCAAGTGCAGAAATCTGAGTTGCATTTACAGCCAGTGCTTGGCTGTGTTTTTTGGGAGTTGTGCATTTCATTCCCAGTAAGGGAATTCAGTTTTGTATCTGCTTAAATCTCTTTCTCAGATATGGCCCATCAAAATCAGAATGACTTCCAGTTGGGTGGTCTTTCACAGGAAGACAAGTTGGATGGTACCAACTACTCTCTCTGGAGTTCTATGGTACGCAATATTCTGATTTCTCGCAATTTATGGGATTATGTCAATGGGGGTGAGATCCAACCAGCAGATATGGCACCTGCTACCCCTCCCCAGCAAGGAGGTGGAAGAGGTCGTGCACAGGGCGCAGCTGCAGGACAAGTTGTTGGTGCAGCTACAGTCACTACACCAGAGCAGAAGAGATGGGATTCACGGGATGCCTTAGCTTTGTCATGCATCTCTCTTTCAGTGAAAAGATTTATCATTCCGCATATCCGGTCGTGTAAGACCTCGAAGGCAGCGTGGGATATTTTAGAAAGCATGTATGCAGCCCGGAATGATGCAAGGGTATCTTTTTTGAAAAGAGAGTTAAGTAATACACATATGGAAGAGGGTGACTCCATGTCAGTCCACCTCACAAAGCTACAGGATCTCAGAGAGCAATTGTTGAACATAGATGAGATTATTCCTGATTCAGAGATGATTACCACCACTCTGAATTCTCTTCCTGAGTCTTATCTCAGCTTTCATACCTCGCTGAACTTATCATTGAGGGGGGGTGCAAATCCTCTCACTTTTCATGAGTTGATAGGACTTCTGCTTCAGGAAGAGCAGACGAGGAAAAACTTGGCTTCACGTGCAGGTGAACAAGCTATGCTCTCAAAGTTCAAGTCAAAAACAAAGGAACATGCTAAGACATCAGTAAATCAGCCTTCCAGTGGGTCAGGACAGCCTTCACAGAAGGCTAAAAATGATGCAAGTAAGCCCAAGAAGAAGGGTTTTTGTTATTACTGCAAAGAGCCAGGTCATCACATTGCAGAATGCAGAAAAAGGCTTGCAAAAGAGAAGAAAAACAGCTACGGTATGGCTGTTTCAGATTCAGCTCCTCATGCATCTGACAGTGGGGATGCTGCAGCCAACTTTGTTGGACAGGATTATGCCTTTTTATCTTGCATTTCAGATTCTAGGCTGGCTGCTCCAGATGCTCGGGATAGTACAGCCACTTGTAATGATGATACATATGCATTTTTGACTTGCAGTTATGACTCTTCTACAGATGCATCTGCTTTCAGTGTCAATGAAACACTGAACACTTGGTATTTTGACAGCGGTGCATCCAAGCACATCACTTCTAGGAAG
The DNA here is from genome assembly GCF_047967505.1 of Dipteris shenzhenensis. Classification (NCBI taxonomy): domain Eukaryota; kingdom Viridiplantae; phylum Streptophyta; class Polypodiopsida; order Gleicheniales; family Dipteridaceae; genus Dipteris; species Dipteris shenzhenensis. The sequence goes on from NC_141612.1 coordinate 22,742,800, forward strand.
TGTCTTTTTACTTCCTTGCATCCACCTCCCGTTGGTAAGAAAGTCACTTGTGCCAATAACTCATCATATTCAGTACGTGGCACAGGAGAAGTTGAGCTTACTGCCATTGATGGCTCAGTTTTCAGACTTTCAGATGTCTTATATGTGCCTGGTATCACCAAAAATCTTCTTTCAGTGTCCACTCTTAACAGAGCTGGATTTCAGGTCATCTTTGAGGATGACAAATGTGCTGTCCGAGACAGGGAAAATGATTATGCCTTAAGATTATCTGGTACTCTGCTGCGTGGGCTTTTTCAGCTTGATCTTTTTGAGAAAAGAGCAGCCCATGCTCTTGCAGTTTCTACCCCTACTGCTGCCATGCAGAATGCAGAATTATGGCATGCGCATGCCGGATATGGCCACATGCATTACAACAGCTTGATGACACTTCAAAAGCACTCTATGGTTGTTGCATTGCCACCTCTTGAGATACCTCTTCCACATGCCTGTGAAGGGTGCATTTTAGGCAAGATGCATAGATTCCCCTTCAAAAAGGATGGTTCAGTTAAAGCTGTCCGCAAATTACAGCTTATACATAGTGATGTCTGTGGTCCCATGAGGACTCCATCATTGGGTGGTCATCTCTACTTTGTTACCTTTATTGATGATTACTCCAATTTCACTTGGATCTTTGGGCTGAAGCGCAAATCAGAAGTGTTCATGGTGTTTAAACACTTTTCAGCCATGGTTGAAAATGAAACCGGACTCAAGATACAGACATTGCGCACAGATAGAGGTGGGGAATACTTGTCTGCAGATTTTGATGCTTTTCTGAAAGGCAAGGGTATTGAGCATCAGCTCACAGTGAGGCTGACCCCTCAGCAAAATGGCAAAACTGAGAGGAAAAATAGAACTCTCATGGAGATGGACAGATGTATGCTGAAAAGCAAACACATGCCTCACAAATTCTTGCTTGAAGGTCTGATGTGTGCCAATTACATTTTAAATTGGGCTCCCACTAAGGCTTTAAAAACAAAAACTCCCTATGAAGTCTGGAATGGGAGAAAGCCCTCAGTGGATCATTTCCGAGTCTTTGGATGCCTTGCTTATGCTTATGTGCCAGTTGAATTTAGGCACAAGTTGTCAGATAAGGCAATTAAGTGCATATTTGTCGGGTACAGTGCAGAAAGCAAGGGGTACCGTCTCTACAACCCTTCTACACGCAAGATCATTGTCAGTAGAGATGTGATATTTGCAGAAAATTCAGCTCACATTCAAGCTGAATTTCAAATGCCTTCTTCTTCAAAGGATGTCTTTGAGGGGTTGCTACCCATTGCCTTGGGTTCCCCTGCTGATATTTCTGATGCAAATGGGAATTTACAGCCACCTCCCGATGCTTTAGTTCCGCCACAAGATATCTTGCCACCTCCACAGGTAGTGGAACAGGTGCTGCAGCAAGAAATTGCAGACATACATGCAGCAAAAACAGTCCCAAACTCGCTGTTACAGACTCTCAGGGAGAGTAAAATTGATGCTCCGTTACCTGGCAGGACTCGCAGTGCAGCAAAGCACATGGAAGGTGCTAATTCAGTGGAATCAGCATATGCAGGTACTCTTCTTGATGAGGAGGAGCCTGCCACATTCGAAGAAGCAAAGGACAATGTGCATTGGATGAATGCCATGCACGATGAGTTGCAGTCCATTAAAAAAAATCAGACTTGCGATGTTGTAGACTTGCCACCAGGTAAACATGCCATTGGCACACGATGGGTTTTCGAGGTCAAACGGAAGCCAGATGGCTCCATTGACAGATACAAGGCAAGGCTGGTTGCTAAAGGCTATGCTTAGAAAAAGGGCATAGATTATGAGGAGACATTTGCTCCTACATCCCGGATGACCACCATCCGATCTGTTATTGCAATGGCTGCACATTTTGAGTGGAATGTTCATCAGTTGGACATAAAAACAGCCTTCTTAAATGGAGACTTGCTAGAAGAGGTGTATGTCAAATAACCTCCAGGCTTTGAAATTACAGCAAATGCACTTCAGGTATGCAAGCTAAACAAAGCTTTGTATGGGCTGAAACAGGCCCCTCGTGCATGGTATGCCAAGATTCATGCCTTTTTGACCAGCAAGGGACTGCACAATAGTCCTACTGAGAGCACCCTCTAATCAACATGGATGGGGGGGAAATATTAGTTATCTTTCTTTATGTTGATGACTTACTGCTCACAGGGTCCAATGAAGATAAAATTGCAGATTTCAAAGCTGATGTGCAGACCACCTTTAACATGTCAGATTTGGGGCTGCTTTACTTTTATTTGGGGATCTAGTTCTCTCAAGAGAGACGTGGCACTGTTATGTCTCAGTCCAAGTATGTGCAGAAACTCTTGGATAGATTTAACATGCGTGATTGTAAGCCCATAGCCACTCCCATGGAGCCGGGGCTGAAACTCACAATGCATGATGCAGGAGAATCAGTTGATGCCACATCTTACAGTCAGGCTGTTGGATGCCTCATATATCTCTGCAACACTAGACCTGATATTCAGTTTACAGTATCTCAGGTGAGCAGGTACATGCATAGTCCAAAAACTATGCATTGGCAGGCAGTTAAGCGCATCTTCCGTTATTTGCAGGGCACGAAGTCTTTTGGCTTGTTATTTCCCAGGGGGGGTGACTTGCAGATGCATGCCTACAGTGATTCAGATTGGGCTGGTGATTATGACACTAGGCAGTCCACTAGTGGCAATTGTTTCTTTTTGGGTAAATCTTGCATTTCATGGCTGAGCAAGAAACAATCTACAGTGGCTACCTTATCATGTGAAGCTGAGTACAGGGCAGCTTTCACAGCAACAGTTGAATGTGTCTGGCTACGACGTCTATTTGCTGATCTTCATCTGTCTTTGGAGGGTCCTTCTCCAATTCTCACTGATAGTCAGAGTGCCATTGCAGTGGCAAAGAATCCAGTGTTTCATGCTCGCACGAACAACATTGAGGTTCACTATCACTACTTCAGAGAGAAGTTGCATGCAGGAGAGATCAGTATGATCTTTGTGTCCACACATGACAACGTTGCAGATATTTTCACCAAAGCACTACCACGTGAAAAGTTTGAGGCATTTCGCAGTGCTCTGAACTTATATCCGTTTGGTGATTGATCAGCCTTGTACATGACATTGGCACTGCAGGGGGGTGTTAGAATTATAGATATAATTCAGCAGTGACCAATGTAATTTAATAAGCTAGTTAGGGGCACTTTTCCCTCTTTAAGAGGTTTTTCCCCCTAACCGTAGTTAGTTCACTAACTATGGTTAGTGACTACTAAGGTTTTGTCAGTAGGACAAAACCTTATCTCTCACTCTTTGAGTTGTCCTCTTACACACTCTTCTATTGCAACTCAGCTATCAAGCTTTCAGCTCTCAAGCTCACTCTCTTGCTCTCTCTCTCTCTCTCTCTCCGATCTCACAAAAGGGTGGGGGTTTACACAACTTTTCCTTGGAGTCTGGTTTTTGTTCATTATTTAGAGGGTGAAGACATAACCTTTAAGCAATATTTCCATCATCAAGACAGAAACACAAAAGCATGAATCTACTCTCATTTCACTTCTTCCGGTGTCATGTTGACTGTAGATAATTTTTTATGCTGCACATATTGAACCTCCTTGTCATACATAGTAAGCAATTATTTGTGAACCATGAATGTAACCCCATATTTATTGCATCTTCAAGGTGCTATAATGATTATACTAAACAACTTGAAATCTTTGTTATGCTTTCAAGGGCAGACATCAACTGTTGTGTTCTCACTTATAGGTTATCTGGAAGACTGTGTCTGGACTTCAGGAGCAGGGTCTACTTCAGCAAGGCGAATACAATTCAATCGCTGAAGCTTTCTTGGTGGCAGGCTCAGCAGCAGGGTGATTATGTTTGTTTTAAGCCTACCTTATGAGTCATTCAGTGAGCACATTGTTTGTCCTGTAGAGCTGACTTTCCTAGTAGAATTTACATTTTCTATATCACATCTGATAGTTGTCTTCATGGATGGCCCCGTAAAAGTAGGTTGTTGAAGAAGAACATGTGAATAGATTTGGATTTTTGGTTTGTTTATTTGCATAATAGTAGAAATCTGGACTTACATGTTTTGATCTTTGTCGGTGATGTGATAAAATCAGGGCTGAGTTTGTAAATTCACAAGAAAAACTATACTGAACATGTAGTCTCAACAGTCTTGATCGAAGTCCGACTCATTTTTTATTTTGTAAATGCAGACGTGGGGAGATGGGTAGGAATAAGCTGACTACTTTTATCTGCAATGCAGGAGGGAGTGCGAAGCCCAGACCCTAAACTGGTTTCTGAAACCTTTACAGGAAAAATGGGGCCAAAATAATTGGCAGGATCGATATTTGCATCGTCCTGAGGACCTCGTAGAACTGCTGATGAGGGACGCAATGGAGCAGCCACAGAATGAAGAAATGTGGTCAATGTTCCACTCAGTGACTTTTTTTGAGCGAGTATTGAAAAGGTGTGCAGATCGACATTCTGACTCCCTCCACAAAGAAACGGCTCCTGCAATAGGATCTAGTCCCTTTTCTCACCCCATGGTTGGCCATCTTATGTGGATTGTTCCGTCACTTCTAAAGGTGATATTTTATTCATCCTTTCTGCAATCCCTAATGGCTCTTTTAAGATTTGTTTTATGAATCTGCTGTCATTTTGTGCTTCCATTGCATGCAACCATGAATTGTGTCTATGCTTGGGCAGAGTTTTGACTCCTCTTTCGTCCTGGCCAATGTACAATGATGTTGTGCTGCAGTTGGTGCATTGTATACATGCTTTTTGGTCTCCATCTTTGAAATCTTTGCTACCTAGTGCAGTGCAAAGTGCTTTACTGATGAGTAGCGCTGAGCAGGCATCCCTTGTTGGGGAAGCTGGATTAAAGCCATCCAGAGGGAATGCCTTATCTCTTCATGATGTTGACGCAAATGCAAGCGGAAATAGTGGAAGTGCTGGGAAGGAAAATGAGATACGCAATTGGTTGAGGGGTGTTCGAGACAGCAGGTGAGTGATCTGGACTTTTAATGTGTTTATGCTTTCGGTGGGGGTATATTGTTTTGAATCTAGGTAATCAGATGTTTTGGTACAAAATAAATGGACATATTCCTAATGAACCACATTTGACCCTCAATTTATCTGTGCACATCCCTTATGTGACTTGCTTTTTTTTTTTTTTCAAGAAAAGTACTTCATTATGTATGAATAAAAACCGCAGAGCAAGCTCAAGTGCGGGAGTACATCATGTCAAGCATGAGAAAAACCAGCTCAAAATGAGCAAACAAGAATCCCAGGTGGCGGCTGAAAATGCCACCTCATCCTTGAAGGAGAGTCAAAGAAGAAAGGAGAACCCCTCTAGACTTATGTGACTTGCTTGAGACGAACATAGTTAGGAGATGAAAGACCTGTTTGGCACAGTTGTAGGGACAGACACATGGGCATCCTTTTAATCAATATATGAAAATTCTTGCATGAAAATTTAGTTTCTATTGATTTTTTTTTTCTTTTTTGGGGGGGATTATAATTTCCATAAATGGTGACTGCTGATCTTTGGACCCACAAGGTGCAAAACCCGATAACTGGTCATGATTATTCCCCATGACTGGTTGAGTAGTGCCAATAAAATGTTTAGTAGGACTGTTCCAAGGCCCAATGGGGAACCAAAAGAATATTTAAATATCATCTCATCTACTTGCTTCATGAATGATTGTCAAGAGAGCAAGGGCTTCATGATCTTAGCGTAAGAATGAATCTGAAAGCATTGCCTCTGGTGAACTGAGAGAGCACTTTCCTTGCCTAAAGGTAGTGGAAAGTCTTACTCTTGATCCATTTAAAAGAAATTTGTGAAAGAGAAAGGGATTTATCGTTGCAACCTTGAAGTGAAGTGGAAGCACTGTCTCCTAGCATGAGCTGACAATAGGATGGGGTTAGGTCTGAGAAGTGGACCCATTGAAGGGGTCCAAAATGACACTAGTCTATAATGAGTATGTGGGTGCCAATACATTAGGGATACCCTTGAGTGGGTTCATATATATGAGCTAAGGGCTCACCATTCCTCCTTGGGAGGCTGGGACCGAGAGCAGACCTATGCCTAGTCTTGACCAGCACCTGGAATTGGACTGTGGTATGGGACACAGGGATTGTGGCTGTGGACATGGCTTGAGGCTATGGCTTGAGGCTTGGTTGATCTCGAGATCAGAGGGTGATTGTTTGTTTATATTGGATCCACGGTTGGCTGGAGAGGCTCGCCAGCTCCCCTAAAATGGTCTTACTAACACTTTGTGGTTTTGCAAATTAGGAGCTTCAGAGATTGGTCCATTTATTACCTAGGTTTGGGCTCAGCTACCCCTCACCTAGGTACATGTCTCAGCTGGTATCAGAGCCACTGTCACTTGAATCTGAGCAACTCACCTCGTATGAGTGCTTGTGAATTCTTGGTGCCCTCCTAGTTGATATTTTATGCGCAGATCTCTATCACTAACAATGGACTAAGGCAGCCTATGATATTTACATATGTTCTGCATGAACAATCTTGCCATGTGATCAGCTGTAATTTTCTTCCTGACCGGGATGAAACGTGCATGCTTGTTGAACCGGCACATAATAGTCCAAAGGCCATCATTCCCCGTATGTGTACTTGTCCAAATACCTTTTGATTTATTCCAATTAAAAGTCATAATGGATGTGGTAGTGGTAATCTCCCTTGATTGTGACTGCCATGTCATTTGCAAATTCCATAGCTAATAGCTCTTGCTCTTGCCTAATTAGAAGGGATAGCCCCAATGTCCCCTAATTGGTAACTTCAAGAAGTAGCCCATCGCCTCAGCTACAAAAAAGCAAAAGGTATAGAGCAAAGGGGCATCCGTGTCTAACTGATTTGGATAGCTGGAATGTAGGGCCTCGTCCTCCACATAACACCATCCTATTGGCCGACTGTGAGTATCAGGAGGATACCCATGAGATCCATTTTTCACACTGAAAGAAAGTCTCCCGATGGTGTCCTCTAGGAAACTCTAGCCAATCTACGCATGCATTTCATTTATAGTTATGTTCAAGCTTTAATCCCAAGACCTTAGATGAGCTACTTCCACATCAAAGTTGAAAATTGTGGGTTTATATTATATCAATGAAATCTTTCAAAGATCGAGCCCTAACATCTTCGTGATTCCTCTCCCACATCAATCTTGAAGATAAAACAAAAGAACATGAAGGCTTAACAGCAGTTCCTTACATTCTTTTTCTTCCTGACACGTCCTTGTGGATTGAATGGTCTTGGCAAGGTTCACATGCAGACCTAGAATTGACAAGAAAAAAAGCTTAGTACGTCTAAATGGCTTTGAAGACCTAGATAATCCTTTGCAAAGGGGACAACATAGTTGTGCATAAAGCAAAAAAAGCAAGTTGTATCGTGCAATCTTGATCCATGTGCCATTGTGTAACTACATGGAATTTTCTAGTTCATCAATGAATCGGCTAAATATAGTTGGAGATTGTTTGTGGGCATTTGTAGACCATGTCCAATACTGTGACTTAAAGATTATTTACATTAGTTGTTAATTATCATTATAATGGCAATCAGTGCTTGAAAATACATCAGTCACTTATCACTCTACTGGTGCGCTATTAGAGGATCCAGAAAATTGTTTGATGTTTTTGAAAGCTCTTATTAAGATTGTATGTAAAGGTGAACCAACATGTTTATTAAATTTGCAGCTACAGCACTATAGGTCTGGCAGCTGCTCACTTCAGTGATAGTTTCTTTCAATACATGGATTCTGGTGCTGTGGAAGTCGCTTTTTTTGAAGACCTTGATGCAATGGAATTTAGGCATGTTCGTAATCTGCTGCATTTCGCAATAGTTCCTCTTGTCAAATCTTGTCCTGCACATCAGAGGGATTCATGGCTTGGAAAAATGCTACCAAGACTTCTTGGTTATTGTGAGCAAGGGTTATCTACATCGTGGGAGAATTTGATAAGAGATGGAACAGTGAAGGTCTCAGAAGGTGCTTGCAAAAGTGAGGTTCTTGGTCTGAAGGCAGAGGTGATAGAAGAAAAAATGCTTAGAGATCTATCTAGGGAGACATGCAATTTGCTGGCAATACTGGCGTCCCCCGCGCTGAATCCGAATTTGCCCTCAGGAGAGCAGTTGCTACAATCTCTGTGCATTGAAGTATCTGGGAGGAACCCCTCTTCTCTATTTGGATTTGACTGTATGATGAGGTCAGTTTCACACCCTATTTTCTGCCCTGATATACTCTCTCAGATTTAAGGGGCCATATGTTGTATACACAGTGTTGCTGATAATTGGGTTAGTGAGGATTTTCTTTTAAACGCTTAAATATGATGTGGAAAAATTACTCACAAACTTTAAGGCCATTTTTAAATCATTCTTGGAAAGATTCAGATTGATGATAATGTCAATGATTTATTCTGCGTAGCTTCTATATTGTTATGAAAATTCGTGCATTTAAGGAGTTTGATAAATAAGCAAATAATGACATCTACATTAATGGCTATATATTAGTGCTCATGTAAAATTCTCCTTTGGAATTTCCTGTTGAGCATGGCATTGTCAATATTGTTTGAGACTTTTAGTCTTCTGATTTAAATTATCAATGCAGAAAATATATGCAGATAACTTCTTTTTGACTCTGAGGATTGTATCATTTATTTTGTAGATTTGTAATGCAGCATCACAGCATAGCAGAAGCATCGCTGTCCATATGCCGCAAAGCATTGAAGTGGCCTGACAGTGATGCAGTACATAAAGCTATAGCTTTCTGTGGATCCACTGTATCAGTAGCAATGATTTCCTGTGATGTACAACTTCAAAACTTTGTTGCCAGAGATCTGTTTACAGATGTGATTGAAGCACTTACTGTTGAATCAAATGCATTTGCACAGGCAGAACTGATCAGTCTTTTTAGAATTATCTACTTGCTAATGGCACATCAAAATGTAGCTCCTCGGCAGGTAATATTGTCCAATTTCATTTAAGAATTGAAACCCTTGCGCTTCCCTATGCAGAGAATGTCATATCGAAAACCTTGTCATAAGAGCTGGACTGTGTGCAGGTTCTTCGGTCATCACCTTCCATCACAGAAGAGGTCCTCTCTGCCTTTGAAAATGCGTTATCTGCAACGTCAAGTGCTAAAGAACAAAAGCAATACATCAAGAGTCTTCTATTACAAGCTGGCGGCACTAATCTCAAGGCATTAATGGGGTCAAGAAATGCAAGTCTGATCACAAATGTACAAAGTCAGTATCTCTCTTTTTTAATATCTGACTGACCTTGAGTTTCTCTATAACATTTGTGAAAGTCACATATTCTTATACCGTCACAGTTAATTCTGCATTGACGCCCTCTGTGTTTGAGGGGAGGGGTTCCTATCCTTCCGGAGGTGTTACCGGAGGCCAAAGGCCACTGGCGTGAGAAGCATGAGTGTTGCAATGCTCTAATGCAATGGATCACGCAGAGTGCACCGTGCAGTGGTGTGCGAGTGTCATATGCTATACTACAGTGAACGACGACGTACGAGTGCACTATGCTAATCAAGATGGGAGGCCGATTTACCATTAAAAACAGAGAAGTCATCTAGAAATGCCTCAAGAAACTTGCCGATATTCTCTTGAAAGAGTTTGGTTACAAGTCGTTGAAAGGTTGCCGGGGCATTACATAGTCCAAAGGGCATCATTTGGTAGGCGTATGTTCTCCATTGAGTGACAAAGGTAGTCTTGGGCTGATCCTGTTCTTTCACTCGGACTTGGTTGTACCCGCTATATCCATCCATGAATGAGTATAAAGCATGTTCTGCCACTGTCTCCAACACTCTATCTGTGAAGGAAAGGGGGAACCTATCACGTCGTGTTGCAGCATTCAAACTCCGATAGTCAACACATATTCTAAGTTTGCCGGTCAACAAATAGAGAGAGCAAAAGCAAACTGCTCCTGGGTTCATGAATTTCCACATTCCACTTCGATGCCTCGGTGACTGTTTTAGCATGCCCCGGTAAGGTAAGCCTTCCACCTCATAAGTGGTTTCTGGAAGGTCTTGAATTGAGGGGTCATCGGCTTTTGATAAGAAAAGGTCAAGCAAAGTGAGATCGGTCATGTCCTCACCTCTATATCCGGTATGCACCTTGGGTCCCTCCAAGACCTCAAGCTGTTGGTGGTGATTCTCCTCAAGTTCAGCAATGTCTATGCCACTTTCTTCTAAATCACTATCACCATCAGTCTCGTCTTCATTAGTGTTATTGTCTTCTGTATGACCATCATTGCACTCAGCAGTACCATGGTTGTACACCGTAGTACCATGGTTGTACACCGTAATACCATGATTGTACTTTGGAGTACCATTGGTGGGTTGTGCAGTACCAGCCTCGTCTACAGGAGATCCTTCATTGTATCCTATAGTATTGTCAGCATCATTTTGACCAATATCCTCCATGTCGGCCACTGGACGATCCTCAATGTTTACTGCAGTACCATCATTGTCCTTAGTACGATCAGTGGTGTCCACTGTAGTACCCCTAGTGACCATTCTCTTATACATGTGTGGACTATTGCAAAGTCCAAAGGGCATCCTTTCGTAAACTAGTTCAGCTAGACCCTGTGGTTCTGGGTGGATTTCTGATACTACAAGTAGGTGTTCTTCTTGATCTTCTTGTTAGCATAGCTCCACCATGTTGACAGCTAAGGAGCCTAGGGCTCCCATCCAATCCAAAATGACAGCATCCTCGTCTTCTTGATCAGCCCGATCCAACAAGTAGGTCAAACATTCAAATCCTTCTAGGGTTGTCTCCTCTTGATATCTTGGTCACCACCCCTGGGCCAGTCCCCACAGGCCCAATGCTCCTCTTCGGCTCCGGCTTGTTCTTTAAAATCCTCCTCTCCTAGTTCTATTGGTATGTGCCTTGCCTACCCTGTGACCATATCTATTTCGAGGGATGTGGATCCCAGGAGCAATCGAACTTCATCAGTTGACCAATCCTAAATGGCCTTTGAAGACCGCAACCATGGCCTACCAAGACGTAGAGGGTAAGTTTGTTCATTTTCGGTCATATCAAGGACAACAAAATTGGAGAGAAAAGTTACTTCGCCAATCTTCATGTGAACACCTTTGACTGCACCCATTGGTTTTACTCTGCGCTGATCAGCCATGCGTACCTGAAAGTGAACATCACTTGTCAACTTCAACCCTAGTTTTTGGAGTGTACCTTTCGGCATAATGTTCACAGTCGCCCCACCATCAAGGAAGACGTCCTTCAGCTCCACTCCATGGATCTCCACGGTGAGCTTGGGACTTTGTTCACAAGTGAGGTCCGTGTAGACGCATGCTGAGCCGGTAATGTCTCTGGTGTTGGCTCACCCGGAGTAGATTCCTTGTGTCGACCTCCTGGGAGGCGATTAAGAAATGTAATAGTCTGATGCTTGATTTGGGGGGACAATAGACAAAGTTGTTGTAGAGTGAGGTTGGGTTTGAAACTCATAAGATCGTCAAACAGGGAGTAGTGGTGGACACTATCATTAGCCTTCTGCAACCTCATCCTCCTAGCCTCTGGCCGAGGGTCGAAGCTTACACGAGGATGTGGATGTAGGTCTGAACTGAGTCATTGTCTCCAGTGGTTTCTCTTCCATCACTCCTTTCCCTTTTTCCTGGGCAGGACTAGGTCTTGTCCCCATAGCCCCTTCTCTGTTGAGTGCTGTTGGGGACAAAGTGGGAGGACCTACTCGTGCCTCATTATCCCGGTGCTGTCGGAGGGTTGTCACTTCTGTTGCAAACCTCACAGTTCTAGACTTGCGGGATGGAAACTGAGGTGTGCTACCTTCATCTTCAGAACTTGTTTGAAGATCTCTCGTGACACCCTTTACCACCTCCTGATACCTCAAAGGCATAGAGTGATCACCCGCCGAGGATGAGGCACTTCCAGAGTTAGTGGTTGACCTTAATGGTTGTGTGCCCTTAGAGTTTGTTTCTGAATCACTATCAGAAGCCAGCATGGGTGGTCTATTCCTGGGCGTACTGTGTACCTTGGAGGGGGAGAATGACCTCGGTGGGGGAACACTTGTCGAACTCATTGGTGCTGAGGTCTCCGATGCTGACTTTGAGTCGCCCTTACATTTGTCACCTTTTGTATGTGACCGTGTCACAGCGCCCAACACTGCGCCAATCAAATGGGGACTGTTGCGCTCCCCGGCCACTACTACATCAACCATATTCACTTGGGATGTGGGTTCCACTCTTCCATTGGGACAATCTTTGGTGTAGTGGTCATTTGTGTTGCACTGTATACAAGAGGGTCCCCCGAACGGTTGTGTACAATCATCTTGGTAGTGGCCGTACTCACCACATCTGTAACACATGATGGGTCTTCTAAAGTTTGTACCTTTGCCTACACCTCCACGTCCACCTCAGAAACCACCCCTTTGACCGCGTTGATAAGAGGGTCCATAGCCACCTCCTGACATAGGTGGTTGGTACGGTGCATAGTGTGGCTGAGGATAGAAATAAGGGGAACCAATTGAATTGGGGGCAGGAGCTTGGAGCAAAGGGGGAGTCGGAAGCAATGGAGACAGCATGACAGGAGGAGGAGGTGGCTCAGATGCTCGTGCAAGAGGGGGGACAGGAGATACTTCTGTTGGGCCAGAAGTTATGGGTACCATTTTGTTGACTGCAGCAACTAGAGGTTCCCCCGAGGTATACTCTGGAAGAAGCTTCCTTAATCCTTTGAGGTGCCTACACTCAGAGGCATCATGTCCATGGATCTCACAAAATGTACAAAATGAGGTAGAAGTAGGTACCTTTCGCTTGGAGGGGCACTCCTAGTAACCATGATTACAACCCTTGCATTCTGTGCACCAAAGGCCACTTCGAATTTGGGCCTCAAAGGATGATTGGCCATCCACCTTTATTCTATCTTTCAGGCCTTCTTTGATTTCTTCTAACTCCTTCTTGAGTTGCTGCCATGCGATGCTCCCTCCTCTCTTGGGAGTTGGGTGGTCGGAGTCGTTGATGAGGCAAAGCTTAGCTGTGACCGTTCCATCTTGACAGCTTCTTTTAGGAAGTCTTGAAGTGAGGCATGTTCAGGGAGTTTATCAACCAACCTTATAGCAATGGTAGGGGGTAATGCTTTCAAAAACCATCCCTTCATGACAGCATCATTAGGTGGCACAGACATCTTTGCTGCCAAGACCCTCATCCTTGTGTACATCTCAGAGATGCTTTCTCCAGGCTTCATGGTGTCAGTGGATAACTGTTGGACAATCATGTGTTCGAATTTTTCCAACTTGAAAGTGCATAAGAATTCCTTCCTTAGGTGTCCACGTCTGGAAGTGGTCCGGAGGAAATTGACTGTACCATACATCCGCGGCATCCTCCAATGAGGAGGGAAAGATGTGAAGGAACGCATGCTCATTCTCCACACCTTTAGCTCTACATGCTGTGAGGAACTTCCTCACATGAGCTTCCGCATCCTCATGGAGGTGGCCTTTGAACTTTGAGTAGCTCGAGAAGTCTAGCTCTGTCTGGGGGACTGAGAACGGCCATCCCCACCCGAGAGGTTGGAGAAGATGCAAGAGTTGGAGGGAGTCCCGATGGGGCTGTAATGAGTGTTGGTGCTCCCAAGGAGGAGACCACCCCGACAACTACTCCTGTGGAGGATCACAATGGGAAAGTCACTACTGATGTAGTCATAGAGAAAGTGTACCCAGATGGTAGCGTGTAAGTGGGGGGTCTCGGTGTTGCAGAGGGAAAGGGTGAGAACATGGAAGATGTGGGGGTGAAAGAGGATGGGAGAGCATTTGGGAAAGAGAGGGACGGAGTTGAAGTCATGGATGAGTAGGCACAAGGGAAGGAAGGAGGTGGTGGAAAAGGCAACACCGGTGTGGATGGAAAGGGAGATGAAACCATCATGGCAGGTAAAGGCATGGCCGGAAGGAAGGAAGGAGGTGGTGGAAAAGGCAACACCGGTGTGGATGGAAAGGGAGATGAAACCATCATGGCAGGTAAAGGCATGGCCGGAGCAAAAGTACCCCCCAATGGGATAGATGTAGAAGATGGATTAGCTAGGAGCCCGGAGCTATGCATAACAGATGAGGTAGCAGCTTGTCCACAAGAGGCCGAGGCGGGAGCAGATGGAGTCACCACTCCGGTAGAAGAGGTGGTTGATGAAGACATCATTGCAGGAGAAGGAGAGGGGCTGCCTTGACCTTGATGAGTCCCTAAGGAGCCCTCATCCTTAGTACCCTCTTCTTTCATCTGTTCTCCGCTTTGCACTTCTTCTCCGGAGTCCGGATCTGACTACCAGGGTTCTTGTTGATCCAAGTCAATGAGAGTGTCGATGAAGTTACTTGCTCTGGCTACTGCTCCAATGGGCTCACTTTGTGTTCGAGTTGAGGACTTCGCAAACTTACGTCGCACGTAATGGTTCTTGTACCTAGTTTGGTCTGTCGGAAGTCTTTTCTCCACTCTCCTCAAGTACCTCCTAGTTCTCTCACTAGCTCCTTCAAATGTTTCAGAATTACTCGGCATAAGACCTCTCTCTATGACCCTAGATCACCACTTCACTCGTGCTACTCAACACCAGTAGTGTCCCACCGTGATCGCCATAAACTGTTTGAGGGGAGGGGTTCCTATCCTTCCGGAGGTGTTACCGAAGGCCAAAGGCCACTGGCGTGAGAAGCATGAGTGTTGCAATGCTCTAATGCAATGGATCATGCAGAGTGCACCGTGCAGTGGTGTGCGAGTGTCATATGCTATACTACAGTGAACGACGACATACGAGTGCACTATGCTAAATGACAATCACCTGCGAACTCCACAACATAAGCAGAATAAGAAAATCTCGTCCTACACTAGTGAACAATCCCCATATCGGGAAGAGACAAGAGAAATGAGAAAGTGACCAAGTTGGCCAAAGTACATATCACTAGACTAGTGTCTCCAAGTCACAAGTCGCAAGTCACAAGAATACACAGGTCTATCCCCATAGTAGACAGAGGGTACACACAAGTCTCTCCACACTCTCTCCTTGGCGAGCTTGTAGCTCTAGCCTCTATCTCTCCTCACACTCTCCTTTCTTCCGCTCCAATGCCGAATGCTGAATGCCCTCCCCCTCTCCACCTTCTCCTTCATTCTTATCCTCCGCCTTGGAGGGTCCCTTCTTCGCTGAGAATCCTCCCCCTTTCTTCCCATTGGTGATCCTCTTATCTCCTTAGCTGTTGAGGATAGCCGTTGCGCCGTTGGCTCTCTTGATGGCTACGGCGACTTCGTGACTCCCTGACTCGCCAGCCTCTTCTAGTTAGGATGGTGTAAATTCTCCATATGCAGGTGAGCTGAATCACCGCACCACTGTATCACTGAACCACTGTGTAAATGTAAATACTCCTGACTGCTCCATGTGCTAAGCTCACTCTCCATGTGCGCAACTCCTAGTTGACCTGTGGTTGACATGTGTCGATACATGGTGGCCTCGGATAGTACTCCTAGATAAACCCGTGTGATCGCATGGCTGACTTGTGTTGACACATGGTCAACATGTGGTCAACAAATTTTGTCATGTGGTCAACGCCTGCCGACAAGTGGTCGTCGTGTGGTAAGGTAACACTCTGCAGTTTATAGCCTTGCGGGATGCACATGAGGATGCCCTTGTCTTTTAGATTCATGAGGAGGCAGACTCCACGGATCTTCAAAGGACATTCTTTTGGAGGCTTCTTTTCAGCCTGTCAGGATTGCAAGATACATTGAGATGGGCAGAGACTCATAGTGGTATCTTTGTTGGATTATGAAGCCAAAGTGAGTCTAAAATAAGTGTTCTAGGTGGTCTAGGAGTGGTTTTATAGTCTAGTGAGTCCTAGACATGCCACGTGTCATATTGGGAGATATCCCATAGACATTGTGACTTTCTGGAGTCTAGTGGCACACTATATAGTGTTGTACTTGTCTATTGTCTAATATATCAGCCAACATCAAGCTCTTTGGTATCATGTGAGTACTTGTCCATTTCTTTCATTTTCTTTCCATTTCATTTCCATTATGCTTGTTATCTTTCCTTTCCATTCCTAGTGTTAGCTTGCTTCTCTCCCTACTACTATGATCTTTCATGTGGTATTAGAGCCATGTTTCTAGCCCTGCTCTCTCTTTCCCTTTCCCTTCCAAGAGATTGAGGTGAGGGAGGCCAATGAAGCTACTCTAGCTCCTTCTCCTTGGAAGGCTACCCTCTTCTCTCCTTTCTTGAGCTCTCTTCTCCACGCTGTGATCTACCACCTCTCTTCTCCTTCCTTCTGCTACATCTTTCTGTGACCTGTGGACGATGTGACACTTCTATCCGGATCTAGAAGTAGAATCACGGCTTTGTGTCTTCAGCAAAGTTGTAGAGGACCTTGAGTACTACAAATCTCATTTTTTTTATATAGAGGAGGGGCTTACAAAGATATTGTTGAGGACCTGGATACCTCATTTGCGGGATGGGCAGCTTTCTTCTTCAGACTTAGCTGCAGTCCTCTTTGATATTAGTGATTTTTATCTTTCAATTGCTCGTATCAGGAGGGGTGAGATCCTCAGGCGTGAGATAGGTATTCGACAGCAGTTGGCCTCCCTCCAGAGGGAGGAGCAGAAGAGGCCTACAGATGCTTGGATTCAGGAGTGCCTTGCTGCAGCAAGGGCTCAGCAACAGTCACTCTTAGATCAGAGAGCAGAGTATGTCTTTCATGCCAAAGAGTCATTTTGGACTCAGACGAGAGGTAGGGTCAACAACAGTTCTTCTCTACTCTTGGTCCTAGACATAGTAGGGAGAGCGTCTCACGGCTTGTTGACTCAGACAGAGTTCTTCAGACACATCCAGATTCCATCTTGTAGGTTGCCACCGATTTCTATGCCTCCCTTCTTACAGGTTATCCTGACACTCAGGCCACAGATGATACTAGAGTGGTTATTTGGCAGCACTTACCGGGGTTGGTGAGGGGATATGAGTGTTTCACTTGATGCACCCTTCACCAATGTAGAGTTCAGGATTGCTCTCTCTACCCTTCACAAGGGCAAGTGTCCTGGTTCAGATGGACTTACCTCCTTATTTTTTATTACTTTTTGGGATCAGATTGGGGTCACATTACCTCAGCCTTGTAGGGTATATGGGACTCGGGTGAGATGCCAGACTCACTTACGGAGGGCCTCATTCATTTGATTCCGAAAGGGGGTTGCAGGAATTTAGTGTCTTAGTGGAGACCGATTACCTTGCTGGGTACCTTGTATAAAATCTTAGCTAAAGCTATCAGCCTTCGTCTGCAGTCCTTTCTACCATATCTTATTCATGATACACACACAGGTTTTGTGCATGGCAAGAGCATCTTTGATAACATCTTCTCATTTTGGGAGGCCTCGAATTGGGCCATGTATAATGGCCACAGGCTGGCCATTCTACTCTTGGATTTTGAGAAAGCTTATGACAGGGTAGATTGGGGCTTTCTGGAGGGCACACTTACTGGTTTCGGCTCCTCAGATACATGGATCAGAGGGGTGTGACCCCTCTACAGATCAGCCCACAGCCAGGTTCTTATTGGTGGAGTCAGAGGAGACAGGTTTCAGATTACCAGATCAGTCCGTCAGGGATGCCCCTTAGCTCCCTTTTTTTCCTTTTTGTGGCTGAGGCTATGAGCTATTACATTAGAGCTCAAGCTGGAATTGTAGGGCTCAAGCTTCCTCTGAGGCAGGAGGATGTTCTCTTAGACAGTGAGTTGGCAGATGATACGGCTGTTTTTTTTAATGCCACTCCACAGACACTGAATTCATTCAGGAGGACATTGGATTTGTTTTGCATTGCAGTAGGTGCACACATAAATTGGAACAAATCCAATGGTTTTTGGATCAGTGATGAGGACACTCCAGTCTGGGGGATTGACATAGGGTTCACTTGGATTCAATGGGGAGTCGCCATCAGGTATCTGGGATGCCAGATTGGGGTGGACATCTCTCCGGCACAACAGAGCGCTCCCGTGTTGGAGAGTATCAAGAGGAAACTCATCTTTTGGAGTTCAGCCAGACTTGACCTTGCATCCAAAGTTGTGGTTGTGAACCAGGTCTTATTGGCCACTGCCTAGTTTGGCTGCTCATGTTGGTGCAGATCTAGAGGTTGTATTGCTCAGCTAATGAGACCTATCAAGAACTTCCTATGGAGTGGTTTAGATGGCACCTTAGATGTTGTAGCCAGGGTGGCTTGGGAGACCCTCATTCTCCCCACAGGAGAAGGAGGTCTCAATATTATTGATCCGAACTTGCAGTGTATGGCCTTACTCTGCAAGTTTGTAGCATGTGGATTGATGCCTGGACAGGAGCCTTGGAAGGATTTTTTCTCACGCAGCATTCAGTCTTGTGCCCCTTCTCATGGGGAAGATTGGTTGGACAGCAGCAGATGGATCTTTACTTCAGCCCATCTCAAATCTCCCCCTTCCCCTCTCATGGCTGCTATTCTGAAAGCTTGGGGTTGCTTTAGAAACACACTTCGTAGAGTTCCACCCAACTTTCGTGAAGAAATTCACAGACAACCAGTCATGCGGAATGATTCGATTTTGGATGATCATGGCAAGCCACTTGGAGTGTCACATTATATGCAGTGGTCTAGATGGGAGAGGGGACCTGCGTCTACGGTAGGCGCTTAGCAGCCTTTATGAGACTTCTAGAGGATCAGAGACCTTTAGCAATTGGCCGGCCTCCGCCTTGAAACAAGGAGAAAAAGTTCAAAGAAGGTGGCAAGTGCATCCGCTTCGTTACATATGATGGAGCTTATGAACAAATGGAGAAAGCTATTAAGTTCATATGCCACTTCAGAGTGGCGCCTTTGTCACAGAGAGGTATGAAGAATCATCCAAGCTTCAAATGATGAGTTGCATCTCACAAGTAGGGCAAGCGCCCCTTCTGCTGAGTTTTTGTTGCTGTCATGACCTGCGAAGACCACACTTGGAGTTATAGAAAATTGTGCTGAAAATTGTGGCTGTGATGATTGAAATATCTGGTGGTGAAAGTGGTCAAAGTATGAGAGGTCTCGGCTGCTGAGCCGTTGTGCCCCACCTGGCTCCCCCACTGCCTCACCCCTTTCGCCCCCTCACCCTCCTCGCCGCACTCCGCCTCTACTGCCCCCCCCGCTTGCTGGGCCTCGCCAACCCCGCCCACTCTGCTCCCATTCCTCCGCCTCCTGCGACCTCCGCCTCCCGTCGCCTCCACCTCTATCCCCGCCACCTCCGCCTCCTGCTTCCTCCTCGTCTCCCCCGCCAGCTCCCCTCCCCCGCCTCCTCTCCGCTCTCTTGCGCTCTCCTTTCCTCCTCCTATCCTCCCTCCTCTCCATCCTCGCCTTCTCGTTCCCCCTCCTCTTACGCCATCCGCCATCCCCCCCTCACCCTCCTTGTCCTCCTCCTCCTTCCACTTCCGTCCTTGCTCTTTCCCTCCTTCACCCCGCCTCGTCTCCGCCTCCCTCTCTGACGCTCTTCCTCACCTTTTCTTTTTCTTCTTCCTCCTTGCAGCGGGAGCATTTGTGCTTGTTAAGGCGAAAGGAAACCTTGGTGGTGACCCTTGGTCTGGCCAAACGGGCTCTATGGCAGCACCCTCGAATCCCACAGCCGTCGTAAAGGCTCTTCTTTCCCCAGTTGACAAGTAGCAGGTACAGCGGGCAGTTCAGTCCCTCCAGGACAAGGCACTCCTGGGTAGAATTGTGGGCCTCATGCCTACAAGGAGACGGGTGCGGGAGTGGATTCAGGCGAGCTTGGCATTAGAGGGTGACCACATCCAGGAGGTCACCATCTATAGAATTCAGCTGAGCTCCCTCGACACTACCTCGACACTCGTGGAGCAGAGTCCCATCCATCTTGGCCCACATCTAGTTTACCTCTTTTCTTGTTATCAAGGCTTTACAGTGGAGGACATGGACACAACACACACCATGTTTTTTGTTTTTTTATTACACTCCGCTTCCCAAGACTCCCCCTCCATTGGTCGGGCATTTGGCACCGTGCTCAAGTCCCCGCCAGAGTCGGCCGCCTCAGTTGTAGCAGATGATGGAGACCCTCGAAGGGGGCACACTTCGCCAGCGAGTGGAGATTTCTGGGTTACCAGGCACTGGTCTTCGGTGCAAATAGATGGGTTACCTAGCCAAAGATTACCCCCGTAGCCATGGCCGAGCGCCCCCCCCCCAAAGCCGCGCAGAGTAGGTAGAGCCAGCAGACCAGAGTCCCGCACCCCTCAGACAAGGACAGCAGGAGTCTCAGACCTCCTGGTTGACCCCCTCAGAAGGGGATTGGACCCAGGTTTTAAAAAAAAAGAAACCAAGCAAATAGGCTCGCAAGCACTGCACACAGAGAGCCAAACGCAGAGAGAGAGAGAGAGAAAGAGAGACAAGGTTGTCCAAGAGGCACCTGAGGAGGAGTAGCAGCAGCGGGAGCCCTTGCGTGGGGGTCCACCTCCCTTAGCGAAAGGGGCCATCACCCAACCAGATGATCCTCATGTGATGGAGGTTCAGCGTCCGCATCGACCCTTGCATCCGCAACGAGCCCTAGGAGTTTCAGATGAGGCGATGGCGGATGGTAGCCAAACAACGGTTGAGGAGGAGCGGATCTAGAGCCCCGGCGAGCCCGATCAGCAGAGGGAGCCTGTGATCGTCCCTATTCCCCCCCTCCCCCTCCCCCTCCAGATCCCTCCCCCCCTTTCCCTTCACTCCCCCCCCTCCCTTGGGTTCCCCCCGCCTCCTCCTCCCACCCTCCCCTCCTGCTTTGATCACTCTCACCACCCGCCCCCTTTCCTCCGCCCCCCCACCTCCTCTCGCCTCCGCTCCCGCCGCCCCCCTCTCCACCTCCTTAGTAGGTTTCTCAGCCTCCCTCTCCTCCGCTGCTTCGACAGCTCTGCCGGTAGGCAAGGGTAAGATGACGCCCCCTTCTGCTCCCTCATCCCAGCATCAGGCCCATTTGGGGAGGGAGCCATAGGGACTGGGCTCGTCCTCCAGGTCAGCAACTCTCCACCTATAGCTTGGACGCCCCTTACCACCGGACTTCTAGAGTTTGGGACCATGGAACTACCTGGAGATCCCGGACTCCTATCCTTTACCGCTGAAGGTAACGCTTATGATCCTGCAGCCACGGAAGGGGGGTTTGATCAGCGTAGCTGGCTCTCAGACCCACCCCATTTGGAGTTTTCAGTTTGCCTCCACGGGGTTGGAGAAGTGGACCCTAGAGGTGTTTGATGCTATTATGGATTATCAGATTTCACGTATGATGGACGAGTGGATGGGAGCACGGGGACTAGATCTTTGGTACGCCCATGGTGCGGAGGTGAATTTTCAGCTGAGCTTCACGCGAGAGGAGTTGACGTATGGTTTGGCGGTAGGAGTTATCAGATTGCTGCTTGAGGCAACGGTGGATCATGCATACTACTGGCCCTTGCAGAAGTGTGCGGAGCAGTTCGGGGTGGAAGTCTCCTTCATGATGAAGTGGGCACAAGAGATCGGCATTGAGTCGGTATCCACCCTAGTACATCATCGCACAGACATGGACTATTCGTCCTCAAAACCCCCAACAAAGTCACATAAGATAGTCTTTCTGAAACAGGCACCCCCTCACAGGAGAGCCTTGTTCTCCACACCCCCGTCCTCATGAGCTGGACCATAGTGAGTTGGAATGTGCATGGGCTCCACGACCATGCTCGTAGTCAACCGTAGTATGTGATACTTCGGCAGGAGTTGCAAAGGGCAGTGGTAGGGTGGACACTGGAAATCCTTTTGATCCAAGAGCATATGTTCTCAGCTGCAGCAAACATCAGATGACGTCACCACCTTCTCCTAGGGAGAGGTCCGGAGGAGTGGTCCCCTATAGTAGGATAGAGCGGAGGGGTCTGCATCTCGGTCTTACAGACTTTGGCTCTAGAGGTCTACGATCAGGGCGAGCTTCGGGCAGTTTGAATTGGAGTTAGGATGGGATAGGATCGGGATCCTGAATGTGTATGCCCAGTGTGCAGACAGCATCGCTCGGTCTTTTGGAGGAGGCTGTCAAAGTGTCATATGGATGTAAACTCATGGATTTTTGGAGGGGACTTCAGCAACCTGGAATTTGGGGAAGACAAGCAGGGTGGCGCCTCCTTCTCTGACAAGCAAGGCGGCACAGTTCATTTTCATGATCAGTGGCAGGGACCCATCGCGAGAGCCAGATTTCAGCAGGATACTTGGCAGCCTCCTCTTCTCTTTCGGACATAGGAGACACAATGGACTGCTTGAGAGACTAGACCGTTTTTACGTTGGGGGCTAGGCACTGCACAAAGGTGGCTCTACCGGGATTTTGGTAGGTACCACGATGTCAGACCACTCTCTCATAGTACTTCACTTAAATCAGCCCCGCCGAGGTCTCCCCCAGAAGGGGGTCCATATTCTAGAAGACCTTTTGCAAGACAAGGAGATCTAGCAGGTCATGGCAGGGGTTTGGGAGCAGTCAGAGATGACACCAAGCGAGGGCTGGGCTGTTAGAATTATAGATATAATTCAGCAGTGATAAATGTAGTTTAATAAGCTAGTTAGGGGCACTTTTCCCTCTTTAAGAGGTTTTTCCCCCTAACCGCAGTTAGTTCACTAACTATGGTTAGTGACTACTAAGGTTTTGTCACTAGGACAAAACCTTATCTCTCTCTCTTTCAGTTGTACTCTCACACTCTTCATTTGCAACTAAGCTTTCAAGCTTGCAGCTCACAGCTCACTCTCTCTTGCTCTCTCTCTCCCCTAGACTTTCATTTGGTATTAGAGCCTCGTTGAGCTCTTGCCTCCAGCCCACGCTCCTGCTGCTACATCCCGTCCGTACAGCTCGAAGCAATCCAAAGATTGTTCGTACAGTCCGTACGACTGTACGGAATTTGTACATGCACGTACCTTCCGTTGGCAATTCGTTCGTACCTGCCGTACCAGCACGTACCGTATCTGTTGCCTCATTGTTGTTCGTACCTACCGTACCCTGCATCACTCCGTACCTGCCGTACGTGTAGTACCTGCACATTCTGTGATGTGTAGTGTCGTACAGCTCGTATCTGCAATCACGCCGTCGCAGGTAATCATCGCTATACCAGCGTGTACCTGCTGCAGTCATACATGCTTCTGTACATTGTCCGTACTTGCTTTCGTACGGCGTCGTACTTGCTTCCGTACAGGTCCTGATTCCGTACAGCGTGCAGTAGCTGTACATCCTGCAATCCCGTCCGTACCTGCGACCGTATGACCTGCTTATCCGTACAATCTGTACTTGGTCGTCTGTATTCATTGTAACAACAGACATTTGCAGTCCTTTGCAGTTATTTGGGTATTTTCAGGTTCACAATTGCTTGTGAAGCAAACATTGCAGACAGATCTGTAGATTTGGTCTGAAATTTGGGGCTTTCTGCTGAAATTGCAAATTTGGGGCTTTCTGTGCTTTTGCCCCTTTCCGCATATCCGGTCGTGTAAGACCTCGAAGGCAGCGTGGGATATCTTAGAAAGCATGTATGCAGCCCGGAATGATGCAAGGGTATCTTTCTTGAAAAGAGAGTTAAGTAATACACATATGGAAGAGGGTGACTCCATGTCAGTCCACCTCACAAAGCTATAGGATCTCAGAGAGCAATTATTGAACATAGATGAGATTATTCCTGATTCAGAGATGATTACTACCACTCTGAATTCTCTTCCTGAGTCTTATCTCAGCTTTCATACCTCGCTGAACTTATCATTGAGGGGGGGTGCAAATCCTCTCACTTTTTATGAGTTGATAGGACTTCTGCTTCAGGAAGAGCAGACCAAGAAGAACTTGGCTTCACGTGCGGGTGAACAAGCTATGCTTTCAAAGTTCAAGTCAAAAACAAAGGGACAGGCAAAGACATCAGTAAATCAGCCTTCCAGTGGGTCAGGACAGCCTTCACAAAAGGCTAAAAATGATGCAAGTAAGCCCAAGAAGAAGGGTTTTTGTCATTACTGCAGCCTGAAATCCAGCCCTATTAAGAGTGGACACTGAAAGAAGATTCTTGGTGATACCAGGCACATATAAGATATCTGAAGGAAAACTGAGCCATCAATGGCAGTAAGCTCAACTTCTCCTGTGCCACGTATTGAATATGACGAGTTATTGGCACAAATGACTTTCTTACCAACGGGAGGTGGATGCAAGGAAGTAAAGAGACACTTCCTAGAAGTGATATGCTTGGATGCACCGCTGTCAAAATACCAAGTATTCAGTGTTTTATTGACACTGAAAGCAGATGCATCCGTAGAAGAGTCATATATAAGTCAAAAATGCATATGTATCATCATTACAAGTGGCTGTACTATCCCGAGCATCTGGAGCAGCCAGCCTAGAATCTGAAATGCAGGATAAAAAGGCATAATCCTGTCCAACAAAGTTGGCTGCAGCATCCCCACTGTCAGATGCATGAGGAGCTGAATCTTAAACAGCCATACCAAAGCTGTTTTTCTTCTCTTTTGCAAGCCTTTTCCTGCATTCTGCAATGTGATGACAAATGTGCTGTCTGAGACAGGGAAAGTGATTATGCCTTGAGATTATCTGGTACTCTGTTGCGTGGGCTGTTTCAGCTTGATCTTTTTGAGAAAAGAGCAGCCCATGCTCTTGCAGTTTCTACTCCTACTGCTGCCATGCAGAATGCAGAATTATGGCATGCCCGATATGGCCACATGCATTACAACAGCTTGATGACACTTCAGAAGCACTCTATGGTTGATGCATTGCCACCTCTTGAGATACCTTCTCCACATGTCTGTGAAGGGTGCATTTTAGGCAAGATGCATAGATTCCCCTTCAAAAAGGATGGTTCAGTTAAAGCTGTACAGAAATTACAGCTTATACACAGTGATGTCTGTGGTCCTATGAGGACTCCATCATTGGGTGGCCATCTCTACTTTGTTACTTTTATTGATGATTACTCCAATTTCACTTGGGTCTTTGGGCTGAATCGCAAATAAGAAGTGTTCATGGTGTTTAAACACTTTTCAGCCATGGTTGAAAATGAAACCGGACTCAAGATACAGACATTGCGCACAGATAGAGGTGGGGAATACTTGTCTGCAGATTTTGATGCTTCTCTGAAAGGCAAGGGTATTGTGCATCAGCTCACAGTGAGGCTGACCCCTCAGCAAAATGGCAAAGCTGAGAGGAAAAATCGAACTCTTATGGAGATGGACAGATGTATGCTGAAAAGCAAACACATGCCTCACAAATTCTTGCTTGAAGGTCTGATGTGTGCCAACTACATTTTAAATCGGGCTCCCACTAAGGCTTTGAAAACAAAAACTCCCTATGAGGTCTGAAAAGCAAACACATGCCTCACAAATTCTTGCTTGAAGGTCAGATGTGTGCCAACTACATTTTAAATCGGGCTCCCACTAAGGCTTTGAAAACAAAAACTCCCTATGAGGTCTGGAATGGGAGAAAGCCTTCAGTGGATCATTTCCGAGTCTTTGGATGCCTTGCATATGCTCATGTGCCAGTTGAATTTAGGCACAAGTTGTCAGATAAGGCACTTAAGTGCATATTTGTTGGGTACAGTGCAGAAAGCAAGGGGTACCGTCTCTACAATCCTGCTACACGCAAGATCATTGTCAGTAGAGATGTTATATTTGCAAAAAATTCAGCTCACACTCAGGCTGAATTTCATATGCCTTCTTCTTCAGAGGATGTTTTTGAGGGGTTACTACCCATTGCTTTGGGTTCCCCTGCTGATATTTCTGATGCAAATCAGAATTTACAGGCACCTCCCGATGCTCCAGTTCAGCCACAAGATGTCTTGCCACCTCCACAGGCAGTGGAACAGGTGGTTCAGCAAGAAATTGCAGACATACATGCAGCAAAAACAGTCCCAGACTGGCTGTTACAGACTCTCAGGGAGAGTAAGATTGATGCTCCATTACCTGGCAGGACTCGCAGTGCAGCAAGGCACATGGAAGGTGATAATTCAGTGGAATCAGCATATGCAGGTACTCTTCTCGATGAGGAGGAGCCTGCAACATTCGAAGAAGCAAAGGACAATGTGCATTGGATGAATGCCATGCACGATGAGTTGCAGTCCATTAAGAAAAATCAGACTTGGGATGTCGTAGACTTGCCACCAGGTAAACATGCCATTGGTACACGATGGGTTTTCAAGGTGAAACGGAAGCCAGATGGCTCCATTGATAGATACAAGGCAAGGCTTGTTGCTAAAGGCTATGCTCAGAAAAAGGGCATAGATTATGAGGAGACATTTGCTCCTACATCCCGGATGACCACCATCCGATCTGTTATTGCAATGGCTACACATTTTGAGTGGAATGTTCATCAGTTGGACATAAAAACAGCCTTCTTAAATGGAGACTTGTTGGAAGAGGTTTATGTCAAACAACCTCCAGGCTTTGAAATTACAGCAAATGCACTTCAGGTATGCAAGCTAAACAAAGCTTTGTATGGGCTGAAACAGGCCCCTTGTGCATGGTATGCCAAGATTCATGCCTTTTTTACCAGCAAGGGGCTGCACAATAGTCCTACTGAGAGCACCCTCTACATCAAGATGGATGGGGGGAAATTTTAGTCATCCTTCTTTATGTCGATGACTTACTGCTCACAGGGTCCAATGAAGATAAAATTGCAGATTTCAAAGCTGATTTGCAGACCACCTTTGACATGTCAGATTTGGGGCTGCTTCACTTTTATTTGGGGATCCAGTTCTCTCATGAGAGACGTGGCACTGTTATGTCTCAGTCCAAGTATGTGCAAAAACTCTTGGACAGATTTAACATGCATGATTGTAAGCCCATAGCCACTCCCATGGAGCCGGGGCTGAAACTCACAATGCATGATGCAGGAGAATCAGTTGATGCCACATCTTACAGTCAGGCTGTTGGATGCCTCATATATCTCTGCAACACTAGACCTGATATTCAGTTCGCAGTATCTCAGGTGAGCAGGTATATGCCCAGTCCAAAAACTATGCATTGGCAGGCAGTTAAGCGCATCTTCCGTTATTTGCAGGGCACGAAGTCTTTTGGCTTGTTATTTCCCCCGGGGGGGGGGGGTGACTTGCTGATACATGCTTACAGTGATTCAGATTGGGCTGGTGATTATGACACTAGGCAGTCCACTAGTGGCAATTGTTTCTTTTTGGATAAATTTTGGATTTCATGGTTGAGCAAGAAACAATCTACAGTGGCTACCTCATCATGTGAAGCTGAGTACAGGGCAGCTTTCACAGCAACAGTTGAATGTGTTTGGCTGCGACGTCTATTTGCTGATCTTCATCTGTCTTTGGAGGGTCCTTCTTCAATTCTCACTGATAGTCAGAGTGCCGTTGCAGTGGCAAAGAATCCAGTGTTTCATGCTCGCACGAAGCACATTGAGGTTCACTATCACTACGTCAGAGAGAAGTTGCATGCAGGAGAGATCAATATGATCTTTGTGTCCACACATGACAACGTTGCAGATATTTTCACCAAAGCACTACCACGTGAAAAGTTTGAGGCATTTCACAGTGCCCTGAACTCATATCCGTTTGGTGATTGATTAGCCTTATACATGACATTGGCACTGCAGGGGGGTGTTAGAATTATATATATAATTCAGCAGTGACCAATGTAATTTAATAAGCTAGTTAGGGGCACTTTTCCCTGTTTAAGAGGTTTTTCCCCCTAACCGCAGTTAGTTCACTAACTATGGTTAGTGACTACTAAGGTTTTGTCACTAGGACAAAACGTTATCTCCTAAGCTTTCAAGCTTGCAACTCAGCTTTCAAGCTTGCAACTCACAACTCACTCTCTCTTGCTCTCTCTCTCCCCTAGACTTTCATGGGCTTCGTGGGTGG
Organism: Dipteris shenzhenensis; assembly: GCF_047967505.1. NCBI lineage: Eukaryota > Viridiplantae > Streptophyta > Polypodiopsida > Gleicheniales > Dipteridaceae > Dipteris > Dipteris shenzhenensis. The sequence goes on from NC_141612.1 coordinate 22,770,659, forward strand.
CCGATGCGATCCAGAGGAGCAATGAGGAGTTACAGGCTCACGCCCTTAGGTAGAGCAGGATGCTTCAGGAGCGCGAGCGGGCTTTGAGGAGAGACCTCGCCTCCATAGAGCGGCTCAGTAGGGAGGACCCAGGTTCTTAGTGGCTTAGCGACCGGTTCGAGAGCGCTCGCCTAGAGCTTCAGGACACGGAGATTCGGCGGGCTGAGTTCTCTTATCACTCTTCCCGGGCCCGGTGGGTACAGCAGGGGGACAGGATGACGAAGCAGTTCTTCCAGACCATTGGTGGGCCCCGATCGGCAGGCACACAGCTGCAGCATCTCCGGGGTCCGTAGGCCATCATGCACACTGATCCGCAAGAGATATTAGACCTGATCACAAGTTTTTACATCCAGCTCTTTCAAACGGAGAGGATGAGTCCTGCTGGTATTGTGGCCCGAGATGTAGTTTGAGATCATGTTCCAACATTATTATCGCAGGATTTATGCAGTAGGCTGGAGGAGCCTTTCATGGATGAGGAGCTCTGGGAAGCCCTCAAGGCTCTCCTGACCCGGAAATGTGTCCTGGAGAGGATGGCTTGACTCCGAGCTTCTTCCAGAACTTCTGGGAGATTATCTCCACCCCTTTCCGACTAGCATGCCAGGAGATTTTCGACACGGGCTCCCTCCCTCAATCCTTGAGGAAGGGGTGGATTTGTTTGATCGTGAAAGGGGGAGATAGGTCAGACAACCGATCACTCTGCTTGATACCGCTTAGAAGATCCTCGCCAAGGTCTTGGTGAGATGCCTCACAGCCTTGAAGTCTATTCAGCATTGCATTTGGGGATATAAAGAGCCCCAGAGGATCTAGCAGGGCATTGCATTCTTGCTTGACGGCATGAGGAGAGGCAGTTGTTTCATTACTCGAGGACCCATACCTTGCTTCTCAGTCACTCTTTATGATCTGGCTGAATATTACACATATCCTGATGGCCCACTTGGAGCAAATTTCAGGGCTCATCACAGACAGTTGGGGCCAGGATCTTGTTTTGTATTTCAGTTGATGGTGGTTCATTGTGAAATACTTATCTTTGTTTCTTGCTCCTCCACTCTCTTTCCTGCTTCATACTTTTCATTGCTTGTTCGTTTGATGGTACTTTCACTCGTTTAATATTACCTTTCTCCATCTGTAATGGATCAGACTACAAATTTGGTTCTCAATTCCAATTGAATTCTGTACTTTCCCTGTCCAGTTCTCATTTATAGATTCTAAGACAACTTGAAGTTTGACATGAATCTCAATGTTCTCTTTTCTAGTGGATGGGAAAGATAACATTGTGATCACCATGTGACTTTCCTGTTAGATAAAGAATACACATCTTTACAGGTGTGCATGCTATGCTCATAAAATTTTGTTAGTAAGACTACAAGTTTGGGTGTGTTTCTTTCTGCAAAAAACAAGTTGGGGTGTTAGCTCCACACAATCTGAAAGTTTGTCTTCCCATATAATCTAGTTTTTAGCTCCCTAAAATTTGGTAGATTGTCTCCCCGACTCTCATATATACTATTCTGCAGGGCTTCTAATAACATAATATTTGTTGCTTTTCTTTCATTAGATGATAAAGAAACATATCACCTTTGCAACGACTTTGTTCCACCATTGGTGTATGCATTTGTGTTCAAGTATATAGATTTGGCAAGTTCGTCAAATTAAGTTTCAATTATGGAAGTGACAATGAGGCAGATGTGTGGGAAAGGCTTATTATTTTTTTCCTCGAAATGTTTCAGATCGTGCAAGGGGACCATCTCAGTTAGCCCCTGACGAACATGAGGATGCTGGCAACATTGGTTTAGCTGCAATGATTTGACAAGGACTACATAAGGGATGATACGGTGTGAATGGGTGACGTTTGTAAAAAAAGAGGATGTAGGTTTTCTCCTTCCTGCGTTTTTGTTAGCTTTGCTGGGGGGCTCTGTAGGATATCCATTCATTCTTGTCATTGTAACCAGCTTGGGCAGGTGCAGGGTTGGGAATTTTAAAAATGTGTATGTCATGTGTTGGAAACGCAACTTCACATGGCATCTTATGTCTTGTTATTGAAATATCATGACGTTATGTTCCATTTACTTCTTACAGAAGAATACTGTTGTGGCTTTTATGTCATTATAGAATCCACTAGATCGAAGATATAAAAATGAATTTTACTTCCTGGGAAGAACACGTTCAGCACAACATATTACTAATACATTTAAAGTCAACAAACAATGAAATGTGCCTTTTTGGTTAAATGTTCATTCATACTTTTGTTTCAGTTCAGCCAAGTTCAAGCATGTGGCCTCCATCTTTCAAATTCTCAATTAGTGTCTCCTTGCTTGCACCTTCCCTTTCCAATGTGTAGGTTTCCATGGAAAAGGGTCCTTGGAAAAAGTTCACATCTGCATGCATGATCAAATTGCAGCCTATCACATGCACCCCTGCACTTGGGTGCAAAGTGACACACTGGCTACATCGACAAGTGCGTAATAGTTCCCTAATAGGAGATTTTGTCGTATGCTGTGACCCCTTTGTGAGCCCTTGTCCAGGGATAGTCAAGCACAAGCTACATAAGTCAATCTCTCAGCCTTAGGTCAAGTCGGAAGATCAGTCCTTGTTCACTAGTACCCACTGGAGAACCATTGGCCCCATGCATGACTACCTGTGTACGGAAACACCATATGCTGTACAAACTAGTTTGTGTCTCCGAAAACCTATCATATAATGTAGAGAACTACATGAAAGTGCCATCCAAGTCAAGTACTGCCATAATTGCTAAACAAACCAACCCCCCGCCCTTCGCCAAAAAAAAAAAAAACAGCACCATACCTCTTTTAGTAGGGGGAAAACAAAGCTGTAAGAAGGGTAAAGGGTGTGCGGAAGTTGCTGGTGTCCGCAAATAGATGCAGGATGATGAGGTTGAAACTCGTAGTGGACCTGCTTGGGCTTCCCCCCATTCAGCATCATCTCCTGATTCTGTGCGAGAGTTAGCGCCCGCTTGCTGGCGGGTCGAAGTTCCGAATGGTAAAACATATGTTCGTGTCCAATCCTCAAATGAATTGCTTCATCTTGGCGCTCTCCGTCACGCCCAACTACTGCGCCAACTTGATGACCTTATTACTGTATGTCAACATAGGCAAGCCATTCTTGGAGAGATGAGAAAACTCATCCTCCAGGTTAAGCATATATTGGGGTGGAAGAAAACGAGCTTTGAGGTCAGCCACAAACGTTGCCCAAACGGTTGTCTTAAACGTTGTTGGGTCAGTATGCTTACTAGCCCAATGTTGCCGCCAAGTCACCACCTCACCCGTAAGATGAGGGGTTGTAAGGTGGACTCTATCTTGCTCATCTTGAATCCGCGCTAAAGGAAAATGAGCTACAAACTGATGAATAAATTGCAAAATTGCTGAATGGTCACACTTACCATCGTACTCAACAAAATTTGGAGTGGACCGAGTGAGTGGTGTTACCTTCGTCGATGACGAAGCTGTAGCGATGACGGCTGTTGCACTCAAACTTGCCTGCATAGCGGCTAACATCTGTTTGTGTTGGAGAAGCATCGCCTCTCGGTCTAGCTTTTGTTGCCTCTCTGCCTAGGCGAGCTCTGCGCGTTGCAGTGCCTCCTCATTTTTGTGTTCCTCATGCATCAACAACAGTTTTTCAAAATCTGTGGTTCCTCTTTCTTCCAGCAGCTTTTCTGCTTCTTTTTCCTCCAGATGTTGTTTTGTTTGGTTCAACTACCCCTTCTTCAGCCGCCTTAATAACCTCGCCTCCAGCTACTTCAATGACCTGCAAACAGGCCGTACAGGCCGTACGGACTGTTTTCATGCAGTTCCGTGCCATACCAGCCTATACAACCTGCCCATACACTTGTTGCTGACTCTCCCTCGCCATTTTCCCTCAGGACTGCCACCAACAGTAGCTGCTTCAGCCTCGAAATGAGTGTCCAACAGTAGCTGCTTCTGCCCTCGCCATTCTGCACTCGAAATCCATGCCATCTCAGCTCTCTTTTGCTCGCCACAAGGTCGCCTTCCCTGCTCACTTGCTGCTCACGCTGCTTCTGCTGTCCATGCAGCTCTAGCTCCTGCTGCCCACGCTGTACTCGCTGTCCATGCTGCCTACAAATTCTGCCTATCTCCAGCTCTTCTCTGTCTTGCAACAGACCCTCTTCTCTGCCCGTCACTTGCTCCACATCCCGTCAACAACAAGTGAAGCTGCTCCGAGCTTGATGTGAGCTCCAAACACTTCCCGACTTTTCCGATTACTGCCCCGATTGTCCTTGGTGCCCGAGCTCCACTTTTGACCAACTCTCTAAGTGCTCGTGACACCTCCAGCCTCTACTTCGACATCGGTGATTCTCACTTAGCCATTTTGAGAGTCACTATGTGAGTGCTCCATTCAGCTACCCCATGGACTTCATCGACACATCTTTTGGGGCATTCCTGCCAAGCGCTTCATCGAGATCGTCATCGACTCACAGGGATGTGCACACATGTGCATTAGCTACATGGAGGACATTTCTTACTTCTAAGAGATCTATTTTTATTATTCCTACAGCTTGATGTATTTTGGGGTCCTCTACCCTAGGTAGTCCCCCTAAAATGATATGTATTGAGTGTTTGGTTTTCATTGAGTCTAAAGGTCCTCTGCCTTGGATAGTCCTTCTAAAAAGTTGTATTGGTTTTCCTATTTTAGTGTGTGGCTTCCTAACATGTCCTGTTATGAAGCCAAGGGGGGATGTACTATGGGAGCCATATGTATTGGCTTTGATAGGTCTATTTGTTTATCAGGCCTGGCTTGAGAGTTCAAGATGTTGGTGCGTTGGTCTCCTAGACCTCTGAGTTGGTCATGCATCCATGCATGATGAGCCTCTGAGCCATGCTAGATGAGATTTCTATGTTATGCTCACTTGCCTCTGAGATTGTGTGGGAACCATGTCTAGTTCTAGACCGGCATGCACAGTTTTGATGACCGTCATTGTCATGTTTTGTTCTTGGTTCCATTCCAGTAGTCTCTCACCTTGCCTTCATGGGTGGGTGTTGGAATGTGAAGCCAAAGTGAGTCAAAAATGAGTGTACTAGGTGTCTAGGGGGTGTTTTATAGTCTAGTGAGTCCTAGACATGCCACGTGTCATATTGGGAGATATCCCATAGACTTTGTGACTTTCTAAGATGGGGATGCATCTGCAAGGAAGTCTGAATACAAAAAGGAAATTGCAATTATTTGTCACAAGGCAAATAGTGGCAATGGTAAATTCAAGAGAACGATGCCCAAAGAAATAAGAAGTTGAAAGTGGTAGTTGAAACTTTACTTTAAACAACCGCGCACCCCCCCCCCCCCCCTCTTTCCCCCCCTTCCTTTCCCTCGATTTCCTTTTTTTTAATTAAAGGAACCTTTCGTTAGATTGCTCAATTTGGCCTGAAACAAATCAACATGTCTCTGTATTCATTGAGGAGTCTCCCTCGATTATCATTGAGTTGGAGCTCCAAGGCAGGTTTCATGCTTGCTCTTGCTATGCTGACAGTACAGTAAGTTTTTGATGGTAGAGAAATTGTGGTGGGTCACAGGATGATTCTCTTTATTGTTTGGAATATGGGCAACAAGGTGGTATCTGGTCAGCAAAACCACAAGGCATGTGGCAGACATGAAGGAATGCATTCATCACGTCACAGGAAGGCCCATACAATGTGCCAGGACATGACATCACAGGGGTTGGGAATGTTTTTGTTCATATGACAAGTGGCAAGATTTAATAGATCATGGATGCTGGGTTTGTGCTAAAATTGGAAAATATAATTCAGCTAGTGCCATTGAGACTAACAATGATCGTAGAGTTTTTGGCTCAAAGCTTCTCTTATATTCTTTGAATAGTTTCATAGGTACAGAGGACAGAGGGCTTTATTCTGCTAAATGCAGTCTCATAGTTCAGAACGCATTTTTCAGTTTCATCTATGTCCTCTAGTGCACTATGCCATGCCAAATATGGTTATGTAAGCTACCATGTTTTTATCTTCATGCAGAAACATGAAATGGGTCACATTTTCCCTTGCATATAGGATCTTTCTCAAGGGTTTTGGTGAGGGACAACATGAAATGGGTCACATTTTCCCTTGCATATAGGATCTTTCTCAAGGGTTTTGGTGAGGGTTGCATTCTTGGAAAAACACATGATGGCTCAGTTCCTTCTTCAAATTGTTACGTAGTGACATGATAAGGCCTATGAACACAATTGTTGGAGATGCTTCATATTTTGTAAATATCGTAGATAATTTATCTTACTACACATGGATATTCTGATAAAGGAGAAACCACCTGTTCAAATATCGGTATTAGCTGATATCGAAGTTATTATGAGCTGAAAAAAACTGGAAGTGATAGATGAGAGTATATGTCACATGTTTCAAAGAATGGCACAGGCATGCATTGTGCTGCATTTACAAGAGCTTTTGCTTTAGTCTACTGACGTTGCATGCGATGTGAGCACAAGATTTGAACGTTATTGAAGAGAAACCGTGCTCAATGCAAGGGTGAGACTTTCATAATTGTGAAATGCAAAAAAACTGTGCATATTGGGATCCATTGTTTGTAATCATGGGATAATGATCACCATTTAGAACACGTAGCATAAGGGCTGGTCTTTCAGCCCACCCTGCCTAGAAACAGCACCATAATAAACGCAGATCTCGCTGCTGTCAGTTGCATGTCAGTTGCCACTCCAACCAACTAGGTTGGAACTGCGCCACCAGGGTACCAGGTATGCCCAGGAAAGGCGCGAATCTGCTGCTCGGAACTGTGCGAGCAGGTCTCTGTGCCACCCAAAACAGAGGTGTGAAAGGTCCACGGTTACGAACGGTTCTGCTCTCCCTACGACTTGTGTAAAACCAAGGTTATGATCTTTAACACATCTCGAGCGGCCGCACACAAAGAGCAATTTACCTTTGATGGGGCTCCGATAGAGATTGTTGCATCCTACACAAACATGGGTAACCTCGTTTCAGATCCGATTTTCAGGATGCGACCAGCTATGTAGACCCGTTTGAGCAGGGGACATGCTGCACTAGATATACTCGAGCGCTAATGCTTCCAATCACAACTTCGACATTCTAAAACCAAGTCTCTTCTTTTTTGACTCATTGATCCATCCAGCAAGGACAAACTTATCGGAGGCAGACTGGTCCCGCATAGAGAGGCTTCAGGTTTTGCTTTTCACTTGGATGATTTGCTGCAAGCCATCAATCTTGCATCATATCATACTTGCAAGGTTTGGGGCCACGGCTCTACAGCTTGATCGAGTCTTCTAGGTGGTCACTATCTCCATAAGAGTATGGACTTTGGTACCATGACAACTCGACGACACAGACCACCATAGCTTTTAGTGAAACTCAGCTTCTATAGAGATCATTGCTTACGGATCTTAGAAGAGTGGTTCATCGAACCACAGGGCTACACCCCAGAGCGCTCGAGTATATCTAGTTAATTTTATGCTTTATCAAGTTAATCTCCTCAAATGATAATAAGCAAGCAGCCTCTAAATATTTTTCATGATATTTAGACCTTTTAGCAAGAGTATGATCTAAAGCATGGATTTAAATGCTCAGTATAGTAGGTACTATCTTGTCAAGGGCATGCATCGATGAAGAAGCTTCAATGATGTGAACTTCCTCCTCGAATACCTTCCCTAATCCATATCATCAAACTTCTTTGGGATAGAGTCTCGATGGTAGAAGTGGATGTCGCAGAGTCAAAAGAAAAATTCTCTAACTATTGAGGGTCAATAGCTTTAGGTTGCACAAGAATTTATTCCTTGAGGGGCATCTGTCCTAGCCTCTAGTAGCTTCCTAATCCAATATCATTGATATCCATCCCATGTCATTATTGGAGCCTTCTCCTTCTCCATTGGAGCTTGTTTCATCTTCTCTTCTTTTCTTAGTTGTTCCATTGAAAGGTTTACCTAGGGAATGTTGGCGCACTCACTATGGTAGTGCCCCATTGTTTGACATTTGACACAACATTTGCCCGATCATAGGGGGTCCAACTAGTTTCTTAGTACCAACCATCTTAATACAAAGGTAATTAACTTCCTCTATGATATCCTTCACCAAAGCATCTTGTGAAAGAGGGGTACATTGTTTTTGCTAGATAGGCAAGAGGGTTGCCTATTGTCAAAGAGGCTATAGTAATTCTTTTGAGCAACATGCTTTATAATCATTTGGACAAGGTGATCCACCTACTCGAGGTAAGAAAGTGTTGAGTTTTCCAATCACCACCACATCCCTATTCCTTATACGTGATGGGCCAACATGTGATCCATCTTGTTGTCATTGGATTTATTTTCATGGGAATAAGCTTCACATGCCAAAGAATTTGCTACACTAAATTTTAGCAAATGTACTGAACAGCTACTTTTTCAAACTATTGGCGTAATTGTATTGATTACTGTGACATGGTACTAATCCTTCATTGTAGATTCTCTAGTGTCAGCTCTCTAGTTTCTCTATACTTGTTTGCACACAAGTTGGGAGTCTCCAATACATCATGCTAAGAGATTTGATGATCATAGACCTACTGAAGAATAAGAATAATGTAGAGTACCCTTCTATTTTTCTTGTATAACTTACATGGGATTACTATTTGAATTCAATTTCAAAGGAAGGAAGGAAAATGACTATGTTGAATCCTTGTAGGCTCCATTAAGCAATAGACTTCAAGTGGACATTACTAATAAGTTGCAAACATCTAAGCTTCCTAATAATCTAAGATGGGACAAGGGGATGTGGAGGTGCCAAAACCTCCACAAGTTTGTTAGTATCTCTGACATACATTGTTAATGATTAAGCTTTCTTCCAAATAAAGCGATGACATGCAATTTAGAATGCAAAATTGAAGGTTGGTTGGGAGGAAAAGGAAGTTGAGACCAAAACATAATTCATGATATCAACATTCATTAGTAGAAAAACACATACAAAGTTTGCAACTTGCTTTTTATAGGCCATAGAGAGTACCAAACTTATCAGGCGCAATCAAGCAACATATTTACAAAATGTGGGCCAATCATCCAAGAACTCCCATTGATCATCAATAAAAGAGGAATGGATATACTTTATAAATTTAAGAAAAATCAAACATTCCAATGTCGTCGTTATGAACTTTGTATGAGAGCATGATTTGTATTGGACATGATGTATCCTAAATCAACAAAATACTTGTCCGTTTTTCTATACTTAGAGACTTTTTCTTGATTTGGCAAAATGGATTCTCTTTGCCATGTCTAACATACGTTGGTGGATGTTGCATGTATACTTATTCTAGGTATTGAGAAAATCACTTTGACATCTAGCTAGTAGACACTGCATTTGCAAATTGTGGTTCGACTTATACACCAATAACCAAGATGAACTCCATCATAATCATGTTATTATTTTTTTGCAATAAGCCTAGCCATGCTTCCATTTGGATTGTAATTTACTTTGTAATCTCACTTGTTGCAGTTGCCTTCTTTCTAAAAAAGGCAAAACTATGCAACTTGAAACCACCAATCATGCCCTCATGATTGCCATTATGGCTACAAAAGGCCTTTGTGGATATAATTGACAAACCATAATGGTAGACGACTATAAATTAAGAAATGTTTGACTTATACAAGAACAATAGTTGGGGCTATGTGACTTGCCACCAAGAGCATATGTCATTTTGGATGGTGGTCTTCATTTTCTTGTAGACCATCTAAGTTGTTGCTCTCCTTGGGGATCTGCTAGCAATGCTTATTATTCTTCATCAGCCTTATCTAGATGTGATTGAGTTGTCGATGTGATTACCTCTTGTTTATTTGATAACTTCCACTCTAGCTCTTCATCAAACACAACATCTCTAGAGGTAATGACCTTTCAACCAACGGGATGATGTCGAGAGATGTGGTGCCTTAGGCACAAGGTAAGGACAAGGTAAGAATATAAGACCAGTATCATCAATAAAAGAGGAATGGATACTTTATAAATATAGGAAAAATTATTATCAATAAAAGAGGAATTGATACTTTATAAATATAAGAAAAATCAAACATTTCGATGTCGTCATTATGAACTTTGTATGAGAGTATGATTTGTATTGGACATGATGTATTCTAAATCAACAAAATACTTGTTAGTTCTGCTATACTTATTGATTTGGCAAAATTTATTCTCTTTGCCATGTCCAACATACCTTGGTGGTTGTTGCATGTATACTTGTAACCATTGAGAAAATCACTTTGACATCTAGCTAGTAGACATTGCATTTGCAGTTTGTGGATACACTTATGCACCAAGAACCAAGATGGACTCCATCATAATCATGTCCTTATTTTTTTGCAACAAGCCTAGCTTGTGCTTCCATTTGGATTGCACTTTACTTTGTAATCCCACTTGTTGCAATTGCCTTCTTTCTAAAAAAGGCAAAACTATGCAACTTGAAAGCACCAATCACACCCTCATGCTTACCATTATGGTTACAAAAGGCCTTTGTGGATACACTCGACAAACCATAATGGTAGATTACTATAAGTTAAGAGATGTTTGCCTTGTACAAGAACAATAGTTGGGACTATGTGACTTGCCACCAAGAGCATATGTCATTTTGGATGGTGGTCTTCATGTTCTTGTAGACCATCTAAGTTTTGCTCTCCTTGGGGATCTGCTACTAGCAATGCTAATTATTCTTCATCAACCTTATCTAGATGTGATCGTGTTAAAGGCGAGTGGGTCCTCCTCGGTGCATGTGCTCCCCCAAGCATGATTAGTAAGTGATCCAAATGCATGGATTGAAATGAGCACAAAGGGAGAGAACGTACCCAATTAAGAGCATCCCTAGGTAATCTTGGCACACCTCTAGATGATGTAGGGTCTCAAGAGGCTAATTTGGATGAGTAATTGAATCATGCTGAGGGTCAAGAAATTTTGAGCGAGCAGTGAGAGATGGTTGGAAGGGAGGGATTAGGTGTGTTTGCCACAGGTCCGATGGATGACGAGACCATGCAAGGCGAGCCACTATCTCTCCGACAAGTAGCCAAGCTTGTTTTGAGTGAGTTTGTAAGAAACACACTGTTTCTTTGAAGTGGGTGTGCTTAAAAAATTTACAGACTAAAATACTAGGAAAGAAGGACTATAATTTCCTTGGTTTATGACCAACATAGCGCTAAAATAACTCCAACAACCCCACCGTTGTGGTTGCATGGAGATACATCTAGAAAAATACAATTAAATTTTCAGAAAATGCAATTGAAAATATGGCCGTTGAGGGGTCCCCTTTGGCGGCAAGGGCCATATCGACATGCCATTTTTGTCCAATGGCATCCTAGATATTGTATAATGCACGTAGATATGGCCCTTGCCCCTAAAGGGGACGCCTCAAGGGCCATATTGTCAATTGCATTTTGCTTGGTTGCACAACGGAATACATTCTCCTTGGTACACAAATAATCAGGCAGACCTTGACCTTTCAACATGTATCTTGCCATCTCCATGAAAGATCTCTCAGCCACATCATTCTCCTAAGGCGTGTATGGATGGCATCGTTCTAGTGAGATGTGTATGGCACAATACACTGACAAATAATGCCTTTATCTACCATTTATGCATGAAACTACTCTAACATATAGTCTCCCCCTTGATCTGTACAAAGAGTACCAACTTGTATAGCTTGACAAATTTTCACTCATTAAGACAAAATGTCAAAAATGCATAAACATTTTTATTTCATTTGATATACCCATGTGAATTTGGAATAAGCATCAATAAAAGTTACAAAATAGAAGTATCCCCTAATAGATGGTGTTCACATGTCTACATGGGACACAATAGGGGTTATCCATAAAAATATATTCTCTATGGTTTTCATATACTTTCTTTCAAATTGTTGAGCATGAGCACTCATAGAAGCACACATCTGCATGGTAGAAAATCATTCTTAACATATCACAATAATCACACATACCTACAACAAATAATGTACCAAAGATACAAATGCATGGTCCTAATTAGAAATCCCTCCTAATATGAGGTTTCTTTTGTTGATGGGTCTTGAGATATCATACATCTTACTACCATGTGGAGGTCTCAACCAAAAGTGGAAGATACATGTCCATGTTCTTCACCTTATGCTTGCCTCACATTAGAGAGGCTTCTTTATAGTGATTCACAAAGGAATATTGCATCCACAACTAGAATTGACCTCATGGACCACAGTCTAGATTGGTGGCCAAAGGGATTGACACCACCTGTAGCCAATCTAAATTGTAAATGGAAAGGCACAACTTTAAACTGTAGCATCTTGCTCTTTATGTGGAGTGAAGCCTTCTATGTGCTATAGCTTGCGTATAATATTGCATGTGTTGCAAGATCTTCTTTAGTAGTTGTGTATCTTGCCTATGTCATAGTGCTTCACACTTTGGACAAATTTTGGCATGCTCATATGCACCCCTATATAGAATATAATCATTTGTGCAGGCACAGTTTGAATTATATAGTCCTTAGCCAATATTCTTAGGACTTGCTGTGAGGACACAACAGAAGCTAAGAGGAAGAGGGAGCCTTAGAGACAAGTTTTTTGGTGGGTGCTTCAACACCCTAATCTTCAGTATATCCATATATAAATATAGTTTGAGTATACATAATTGGGGTTAGTCATAGGGGCCTTCCACCCCACAACCTCCTACTTAAAGGCCAATGTACATTTAAGCGAGAATAACTAGTAGCCAAAGGTGGTATGAAAACCAGCATCATCTAATTGACTCGCTGAAAGGAGACTCTTGGTCAGCTTAGGCACATGTCTCACATTTTTTAAAACAAATGCAGACCCATTTGCAAAAGAAAACTTTGTCACCTGCTCTCACTATGTTACATGCACAATTCTTTCCAAGATGCATGCAACTTGTCTTTTCACTGTCACAAGTAGAGAACCATTCCCTATGGGGAGTAACATGGAATAAAGCACCAGAATCCAAAATCCAGTCCTGGGAATATGCATCATCTGAAGTGGAAAGTACTTTGCAAGTAGACTAGAAATGAAGAGAATGTCATTGTCACTATTATTAGTGATTGCATTGATCTCCTCAATCATCACTTTTCCTTTGTTCTCCCTTAGACTCTCTTCCTTCTTATTTGCATCCCAATTTGCATTCTTTTTCTTATTCTTTTGCTCTCTTTTCAACTAGTAGCAATCCTTTTTCATATAGCCCTTCTTACCACAATGGTAACACTTAATATTCCATGTCCTAGATTTCGTACGAGACTTTCCTCTTTCTTGGGACTTTCCCTTGAACTGTGATCTGCCCCTTTGCACATTTAAGGCTACATCCTGCTTGTTGCCATCCATAGACTTCCGTCTAATCTCGTCGGCCAACAAGCTACTCACAACGTTATCAAACTTCAGTACTCCACCAAGCATAGAGTTACTGATAGCCGTACCGAAGGCATCCCATGAGGATGGCAATGAACACTAGGAATATTGCCTTAGTCTCCGCATAAAAATTTAGCTTCTGAGCCTAAAGCTGACTGAAAATAATATTAAATTCATTCAAGTGAGAAGCTATGGAGACCCCTTCATTCATGTGCAACTCAAACATCTTCATGAGGTAAACTATATTAGAGGCAGTTTCCTTCTCATAAGTGCCACATAATTTCTTCCACAAATCTTTCGTAGTCTGCTCATTTACTATTGTGATGAGACTCGACATCTTGGGAAAATTGATCAGTAACTTCTAATTCTTTAGGATGACATCTATTTGGTATTTTTCAAGGATTAGTGAAAATACAAACATCCTTTCCTTCTAGCTTAATAATCATTTTCTCATATCCCCAATCATGCAATACCTTGGCACTTAAGGGCATTATGTCTTCAAGGATTTACGTGGGTGCATGTCCCCATCACTAATAGAACTTGCTTGTCCCCTTAAAGTCATTAACACATGATCTCACACAAAGTACATGGAGTGGACTAACAAGTTCTAGATGGGTATGACATGGTCAATTCTCTTGCCATGACAAAATCAAGATACGTGCTGCAAGGCCCCAACATCATTAAAAACTGTCACCTAGTCCCATGTAAGATTTCCACCCTAATACACATGGCTGAAAACAAGCAACAAATGTATACTACTCACTAGAGAGAGTCCCAAATCTTCAACCTTTAAAAAGAGCCCAATACCCTAATTGCAAAATTGGAGGGAACTTTCAACGTAAATGAGTGTGCCATTTTCTCGTAACATTGAGTGTTCCTATAAGCTCTCTCCAAATTTAGTATGCTATAGTTGCGTTATTCAACTCGTTCAAAATAATCTTTTGTTGGGGAAGGAAAACCATAAATTCACGTCAAAATTGTGCAACACAACAAAATCCACTTTTTTAATCCACCTTAACCTTGCTTTGACACGTGTGATTGAAAACATGTTCTATGTTCATCTTTGTTTTCTTCTTCAGAATTAGCAAAAATCCCATTATAGGATCTCAAGCTCTTTTCAACAAAGAGAATGCCTCAACTTTATTATTGTTTAGATGATCATAAACAAAATATCTTATGTCCCTCATAAGACATTTAAAAAAATCACAATTACAAATGATATTTAGGCAAGAATAAGAGGTAGTATGGTGGGGGGGATGGAGGCACATGATGAAGCCATACTAAATAAGGTGCAGCATAGGTTGTTCCGCAAAGCAAGAACATCGAGAACGTGTTCATGGCAGTAGTAGAGATTCTCAGACCCGCTACTATCATAATGTCACTCCCTCAACCTTGAAGAATACAGAACACATCAGATGGAGAAAATACATGCTGCATTTTAAAGATTTAGAATAAGTGAAAGAAAATACAATCAAATATAGAATATCATCTTTGGTGTACAGCCTCTTCCAAAGAAGGCTAGCTGAAATTTACACATCCAAAAGGCCGAAAATCCTCCTCTCAAATTATTAACCATCTTGGAAAAGATGGAGAGTTTTTTATCAAAATTGTTTAGTAGCCTTCAACTAAGCATATTTCTGCCTTATCTTTAACTGACTAGTTAAAGAAGGTTCACACCTGTAGCTCCAAATTTCACATTTCTCAGAATTATGACTCTTCATATAATGCAAGACCATGCAATCCTATTATCCAAATACCTCTGTGTTAAACAGTCGAGGCTTTGGGATTGAGCCGACACGTAACTTATGGTATCTGCTGCTTTCGCATCTCAAGTGGACATGCTTTGAAACAACAAATGCGACATAATTATTCACCTACATCATACAAGGCATATCATGGACTATGGCGTTGCTGATGCTTCCTTAGCACTCTTCAAACTTCTAACAAAGTCGGCCAGCTCCACAATTGCAATATCGTCACCATCTTGTGTGGCCACCAAAACTGAATGAGCCACACGAACAAACAGACCTGCAACGCATGCAGACTCTCTTCAATAAATAGTATAAACAGTACAATCAAAGGATGATAAGTTAGCCATATACAGCACGGATGGCATATGAGCTAGTGAACTACAATGCTGATCTTTAATACCGTTTTCAAGTACACCAGGAATCATGTTAATCGATTTTTCCAGTGCAGCCGCATCTTTTATAGCCTCCGGAAACCTACAACATAACAACATTATTTTTAGGGCCAACAAAATAGGAATAGCTCACCTCTGATGTATATTATCTGCACTTTCACTAGGTACACCAAATGTGCACATCCTTTCCATCAAACTAGTGTTGCGGGCACAAATTTGCATGTAATACAACAATGGTTAGACAACAGGCCCCAATTTGCCAAGAAAAGCAAGGGAGCAGCTCATGGGGGAAACATTGATCTTGTGCCCAAAAGAGCCATTGCACACTCATTTGCATGTTTAGGCAAAAGTTTAATAAAAACTCGTTTGCAAACCTGTAAATTTTTTAGCCTGCAAATTTGCAGCTTTGGTTGCTTTTATTGATGGTCTACAATCAATTTAGCCTTTAAGTTGAAATTCTATTTCTATGCTAGATTTAAATTTAGAAATATTGGCTGTAAGGGATTCTATAATGCCATACAAGGCTGAGCACACATGAATTCATGGACCCCTCAGCTTTGTTATCACATTTGACACCTTTTTTTACAAGTCGCAAATGCTGAATTTGAGAGTCAAAGCTTAAAAGTTGTATTATCTAGTTCTTAGCTGCTGTGTTTTCTGATGCCGTGTATTATGCTTGACTGTAATTAGCAGGCAGGAAGACAAATATTATATAAATCTGGAAAACCAGCAGGTATTTATTATGCCGACATTTGCTTCAACCAGGTCATGATGCAAACATTTGCACCTTGCAAGCGTCCATTTGCAACCGACCTGCTATTGTATGGCCCTGCAGAAGCTTATTTCCAGACACTTTCTAGATACAATCAGATCAGCAGGAAACTGCGGTAAGTTCAATTAATAAAGTGTAGGCTACCTCACATCAACCACCATGTTCCCCAAATCGGTAATCACAGGACCATCTTTACGCAGGGCGCTTCTTATTTCAGGAACTGCAATCACCAAAAAAATCACCTTGAGAATTGCAAATTGCACGGCATTTTTTAAAGTACTTCAATCATGATGAAGAGCAGTAAAGTGTGGCTTCAGCATAGCATGTATGATTCATTTGTCCTTGTTGATGCCATTAGCCCACAAACCCAAAGATGTTGAACGTTATAGTGACCATTATATGCCATCACAGTTGCCAATGAATGAAAAACTAGCAGCAATCATCCAAAACAAGCAGTTACCTCCCCCCAATGCCACCAACTGACGAAGAACAGGGGAAATTGCCGGCGGAAGAACTTCCACCTGCACCATTACGACACAGGATAAGTTCATCTGCAGGAACATAAATTGAAAGAAAATGTCAAATAATGGTACTAGAACGTAAAGAAGGGAAAAACTCATCATCTTGCAAGAAGGGACTGTTCATAATACAACTCTTATATATATTCAGGTCATTAAAAAATTCTACATCAGCAGTGTCTTCACTATATTAGATTCTAGTACTTTCCGTCAATCTCAGTAAGTCAGCTATGAACTTCATTAACACCACTCTATTCCCACAATTGTTAGGTAGGAACCTAGCAGATACCCTTCTGAATTGTCACATAGTCAGATCATTTTGGCGACAGACCCGATAAACATGCAAATGATATTGTTTTTCAGAAAGATAACTTGTGATGTCTTCAGAGGATTCTAGGGATTCTTAGTTTTAAGCCAGATAATGTGGCAGCAAGCCAGGCACACCTCTTGAGTGCCATCCTTTTGTGTCATTGAATCCATGCAACAGTTCCGGTCATAGTGAACTCCCGCTCATCAGTCTCCACTCAGTATTTCTTCCCCCTCAATGTCGACAGCCTCAGCCTTGGTCTATGAATCTTAGCGACAGATGCTATCCTCCACACAGGAATCTGAATTGGTGCACCAATGTTGGAATGCAGGTGAGAGGAGAGCACCAGAATGTAAAGATGTATTGAGAATACAAGAGTTCAGTTATAAAGAATGACCAAAATGACAATATATCCTCTACAAAGGAAGCTAACCCTAGGGGGGGAAAGCTCCTAAGTCGAGGGAATCATGGCAAAAGGGTGTGTTCACACCACATCACTCATAATCTAACAAATACACCCTGCAGTGATTGAACATGTACAAAGAAATCGGTCAATCACTGTAGCAGGGAGAAGACTAACTCACACTCTCTCGCCTACTAACTGCTGACTGAATAGAGATAGAGACAGAGAATAATGCATTCACAAATACACAAGTGGAAGCTGTGAGATGAGTGCGAGAACTGAGGGGGAATTGGGTCCTCTGAAGAGGGAAATAAACTGTATAAATGTCTGCCCAAAGGGCTAAATACAACTGCATAAAGAAAGAGGGAAAAGTACTGTATGGAAGGAAGATCCTTCACTGCATAGGGATGGAGAGATACTGTAGGGAGGGAACAAATCCCTCACTGTAGAACTGCAAACTGACGGCTGCAGTCCAAGTGCTGAAGCCTAGCCTGGAATGGAACCTGTAGATGCCGCGGATGGGGGCTGATCTGCTGCTCCCTAATCCCAGCCTGATCTTCCATAGAACACTGCTGCTGCAACTCAAGCCTGAAGGTGGATGCAATGAGAGCCCATGGGGGCTGCCTTATATAGGCCCCCAGGGCCCTTGAACGACTGACCAGGCCCTGCATATCCCGACCCAGTGTCGGGTCTGTCACGACCAGTCGACCTGCTGGTTGGCTGCCACGTGAGGCATACCTGTCCCTGCTGACAGAGCTCCTGGCGCTGTCGCGGGTGCCATCAGGCTGCCAATTGCAAAGCCCTAGCCAGCATGGCCATGGGGCTGCAGATGCCCGTGAAATCACCAAAGGAAGTAATCCTAAAGCTTCGCAGAAAGCTTCAAACTTTCCTTGGGGTAGTGCCTTGGTGAACTGATCAGCAACATTACCCTCGTAGAGTAGTTGGTCAATGTAATCTCCCCTGTATGACGTCTCTCTCTGACATATACCTAGATGAATCCGGGAACATTCCCAAACTCATCCTCTAAAAACACAACATAGTGCAGTTTCAATCTCACGATAGTCACTTATCAGACACTCTCTCTGTTTGTTCTCTACTTCGATCACGGGAGTAGCACCATTTATTTCCTCCCAGCCATATCTCGCTAAGGCTAACGAGCAGACAGACATCTACGTTACAAAATCCCCATGAATCATTATCTTCTCTTCTCTCTCTAGCCTCAGCAAGCCCCAATTCCCTAGATAGATCTAGATGCCACATGTCATCCATATAGGGCCTTCCTAATGCAACATTTCACCCCTCTCTTGGGATGCATTAAATTCCTTGCCCCTAGGCACAATCTTAGCACTAGGCCCTTGGTCTTAGATCTATCTAGTCTGGTGCTATCAGCCCTCACCTAGGACCTTGACATTAAATCCCTCCCGAAACCGGGTGCACCTTACACCCCTGTGGCAATTCTAATTTATAGGCTACACTGCCTATTCTCTTTAGAATTAACCACGGCCCACAGTATCGAGGTGATAACTTAGCACACTCTCCTGAAGTCAACGACTTCGAGTGCGAAGGAACTCTGAGAAAAACTTTTTCTCCTTCTTCAAATACTCTTATAGACCGATTTTCATCCGCATACACCTTGGCTCTATCCATAGCCTGGCGGATATTAGCTCTCGCAAGTGCTAGCATCTCCCGCATCGGAACTACAAAGTTCGCGACACTAGGCACTTTCTGAGGTACTCCAACTATAGTCGGATTGGCTGGTCTATAACCATAGTTCAGCTCAAACGGACTGAACCCGGTAGATGAATGTTTCCTATCATTGTAGGCAAACTCCAACAATGGCAACCACTTGTCCCATGTATGTTGCCTCAATGACACATATGCCCTCAGCATATCCTCTAAAGTCTGGTTGACTCTCTCCGTTTGACCATCCGTCTCAAGATGATCCCCACTACTCATTCCCAACTCAGTCCTTAGTGTCTCAAATACCGCTGTCCAAAAATGACTGGTAAATCTAACATCTCTGTCTGACACTATGGATCTAGGCAATCCATGCAAACGAAATATATGTCTAATGAACAAATCCGCCACTTGCGGGGCACTAACAGACTCTCTAGTCGGAATGAAGTGAGCCATCTTGGTTAGACAATCAACCACCACAAGGATAGAATTATACCCTCCTTGTGTTGCAGGTAGCCCTACAATAAAATCCATGGAAATACTCTCCCACTTACTTAGTGGTATTTCCAAGGGCTGTAAAAGTCCGGGTGGCTTCACCCGCTCGGCCTTACTTACCTGACACGAGAAACACCGTGTCACATACTCATGAATATGCTTTTTCATCTTTGGCCAAAAGAAATCTCGCTTCACGAGATCATATGTCTTCTCGACACCTGGATGTCCCGCACACGGGCTATCATGGCATTGTCGAATGACTCTCTGCCTGAGATCATTCTGACCAGGTACTACAACTTTGCCATTTCTGACTAGCATACCATCCCTTATGGTATATCTTGCATAAGTTAGGCCTTTTCTGGATGCCAGGTCATCCATTTCATTTTCCCCGGGTTTTAACACATGAGCTTTAGGCCACAAGCTCTAGACAAACTCGTCCACTTTTTGAGTTTCTCTGATCTCGGTCATTAGAGCACTCTCTAATACCGTGAAACTCAGGTTGTGTATAATGCGAGACAACGCATCAGCAACCTTATTGTCTTTTCCTCTTCGGTACCAAATCGTCAAATTAAACTCCTGCATGAGCTCTGCCCACCTAGCTTGGCGGCCCCTCAAGTCAGGTTGTTTACAAAAATGTTTCAGAGTATCATGATCTACATCCACATAAAACTCTGAACCATACAGATAATGCCTCCATGTTTTCAAAGCATGGATAACAGCATACAACTCCAATTCATGAGTTGGCCAATTCCTTTGAGAGGGAGAAAGCTTCTTGCTTTCAAAGGCTACTGGCCTTCCCTCTTGAAGGAGGACTGCTCCTACCGCAATGCCACTTGCATCGGTTTCTAGGAACAACGGTTTCTAGGGATCAACTATTTTTAACACCGGTCCTGAGACCACAGCTTGTTTTATGGTGTTAAAACTTTCCTGTTGATTCTGTCCCCAAACAAAAGGTACATCTGAGGTCAGATCAGTCAATGGCGATACTATTCCGGAATATCCTTTGATATGCCTTCTATAAAACTGGACAAATCCCAAGAATGATCGCAACGCGGTCAGACTCTGAGGAATTGGCCAAGTTAGTATCGCAGCCACTTTCTTCGGATCCATTTCTACCCCCTGTGGAGTAATTATGAACCCCAAATACTCAAGCCTAACCATACACAGTATAGTTTTCTTTTTATTCACATAAAGACTGGCTTTCCTCAAAGTACTGAACACTATCCTTAAGTGTTCACGATGTTCAGTAACACTTTTACTGAATATCAGGATGTCGTCAATAAAATGTACTACGAACTTTCCGATATACGGACGTAGTAAATCGTTCATAAGCATGACGAAGGTCGCTGGAGCATTGGTAAGTCCGAAGGGCATTACCAAAAACTCATAATGACCAAACCTGCTTCTGAAAGCGGTTCTATGCACATCCTCAGCTCTAATCCGGATCTGATGATAGCCGCATTTAAGATCTATCTTGCTGAAAATCACGGCTCCATGTAATGCATCTAGCAAATCATCAATCCGAGCCATCGGATACCTGTGCTTAACAGTGATATTATTCAATGCTCTGTAATCTATACAGAGGCGAAACGTATCATCCTTTTTCTTCTTTAATATCACTGGCGAAGCAAAAGGTGAGAAACTTGGTTGAATCTGCCCCAACTTGAGGTATTCTTCCAGTTGTCTACGCACCTCCGCCTCTTCAGTAAAACTCATTCTATAGGGAGGTCTATTTACAGGTTCTGCCCCCGGGATCAGTTCAATCTTATACTGAACTTTATGCTCTGGAGGTAACCCATAAGGTAGTTCATCCCTAAAACATTCAAAGAACTCCTCTGTTATAAGATTAGCCAGCTTGGCCATCTCACCACTTTGTGTAACATCAGTGCTAGTCGAAGAATCATCCACCGACTCTACCGATGCTGTGCAAAGGTACAAAAACTCTACTTGAGCCTTTCTGATTTCCATCACGGAAACCAACGGTCCCTGAGGTATATCTTTTTCACCTCGTAAGACATAAAGCACATCATTCATCTTGAATTGATATACGTGCTTTTTTCAATCAATGGCTGGATTCTTCCTAGAATGCCACGCCATTCCCAGGGCTATATCTGCATGAGCAAGCTTGGTCATTTCAAAATCAAGCTTCTCAGCATAGTCCTGAATCCGAAGCTCCAACTAGGTAACCCTTTGGTCCCATACTTCAGTTGAACTTCCATCTGTCATCCTAACTGTATACGCATAGTCAGATGGACTTGTCTTTAATTTCAGCCTCTTCACGAGCTTGGAGTTAATCACATTGTGAGTTGACGCTGAGTCAAACAACACAATGACATCATGACTGGCCACTTGCCCTTTCATTTTAATTAACTCCGTATCATTGAAGGCTGTATACCCCGTTGCTGCGGGCTTAGATAGGATGTTATCAGGTGCACTCATCACTAACTTAGCAACAGACACACAGAACAAACAAGGTACTAACCTCTGAGAAGATCCTGCTAGCTGAATCTGCATCTCTTCCGCTCTGGGACTTCCCTGCATCTCCACGTCGCACTCTGAGATCACCATCTCAGCCATCCGACGATCTTTATTACGTGGACAATCCCTCCACTGATGAGGTTGAAGGCAACCAAAGCACAAGCCTTCTCTCCTCGCTTTTTCCCTCTGTTCTGGGTTCAAGGGAGATTTAGACCAAGCCCGGGCTGCCATTGGGGTTACTTTCCTTTTCACTCCAATGGTGGTACTTGGTTTAGGAGTTTCAGCCGGTCTCGCCTGCTTGGCTTGACCACTCGGCTGCGAACCACTCCCTTTACTAGCCCACTTCTTCTTAAACCCGGATTTCTTCGGATACCCATACTGGGTTCCGACCTGTGCAAACCCACTTGGCTTGCTGCCCTTGGCATCCTCGTAGTTCAGGGCTATAGCTATTGCATCATCTAGCGTGTTCGCGTACTTAGCCCAAACTTCCATTTTTATTCGATCATTCAATCCAAATATGAAATCTTTCACTTGGATTGATTGAGGCAGGGGTTCGTCAACCTTCATTACACTCTCTCGAACCTTATCAGTGTATTCTGCCACTGATAAATTTCTCTGACGAAGGTTCTTATATTGATCCCAAGCTCGGGACGCTTCGTCAGGACTATACAAAATTCACGTGTCTCAAGCATAGCAAGGTCCCTCTATCATTAAGGTGCATGGATGCTTGGTGAAAAAAGCCCCAATTCCCTAGATAGATCTAGATGCCACATGTCATCCATATAGGGCCTTCCTAATGCAACATTTCACCCCTCTCTTGGGATGCATTAAATTCCTTGCCCCTAGGCACAATCTTAGCACTAGGCCCTTGGTCTTAGATCTATCTAGCCTGGTGCTATCATCCCTCACCTAGGACCTTGACATTAAATCCCTCCCGATCATTTACATGAAGCGCAAACACATATATTACAGAGATAGATCCTTTAAGGGAAATGTCGACTGATTCTTCCGAGGTCATGCTACCTCGGCTGGAGCGTAACATCACTCATAAGATTGAAAACCATAAACTCCATCACGCATAGCAGGGACTAGCTACTATGACATCCCCAATGATGTCATCAGCACCCAACAGTGGGTGTAGACCATAGTATAAAAATATGCTCTCACACATACACATCCACACACCCACACATACTTGAGCATCCATTTATACAAAGTCTTCATACTGAGTTTCTGTCAACACTCCGGAGGTGAAGGGCAAACTCAGCCATGACGAAGGCTAGCACTAAAGGAGAAGGCTAATCAAAAAGTAGCCAACGGGTTTTATGCGGCCGTATGAAGATATGGCGAGGAAGCACGTCACACTGCAGCAAGCCACACAATACTAAAGTGGCGGCAGGTCGCAAGGACGAACGGAGTGACCAAAAGAATGTCACGCACAGTACGGAACTCAATGAAACAATTGGTGACGGTGAGATTATTTATGTGGTGCACAACTCCCAAAAAAGAACAGAGGTTGCAAGATTAATTCTCTCCCAAACTACAGCAGATGGTGATTCTAAAGAATATGAAGCATACTACCAAATTCGAATGAAGGATTGTACCAAACAGCCAAAATCCACTCCCACCCTTACTTCATCACACATCAGGCCAGCTTCCATCTTCAACCGTCAAGAAGATGCTTTGCTGAAGGACCTTCTCCTGAGGCAGCAACTAGTAGACCAGTAGAGCTTCGATATCAAATGTTGGAATAGGGTTGAGAGGATAACACAAACGTGGAGATGTATTGAGAATGCAAGAGTTGTATTGAAAAGGAGGAGGAAAATGAGGAATATATCCTCTACAAAGGAAGCTAGCCCTAATACTAACCCTAAGGGGATAAAACTCCTAACTAGAGAAGTGCCCCAAGGGTGTGTTCGCACCACTACTCATAATCTACCACTCAACAATCCCATGGTTGTTTAGAAATGATTGTCTTGTAGGTAAAGCACTTTAGATTAAAAACGAGCTTGTCCTTAATATTAATATTTTGTTTCGAGCTTTAAATGTATGCAGATTTTGTGAAGAAGAGAAGGCCTTTGCTAATGTGGCACAGGGATTCACATGCAAAATTCCATACTGTCTTAGCAAGGGTTCTTATGTGCTTAGGTGGCATGATGATGTGGCATTCTTTTGGCCCAAATAGGTTTTGTGAAGATTTTGTGAAGAAGAGAAGGCCTTTGCTAATGTGGCACAGGGATTCACATGCAAAATTCCATACTGTGCTTAGCAAGGGTTATTATGTGCTTAGGTGGCATGATGATGTGGCATTCTTTTGGCCCAAATAGGTTAACTGAAGGTTAAGAAAACTTAACCATGGTCCAAATCAATTGAAGTGTGCTAGTTTTTAAAAAAACCTTTTCTTAAATGTTCGTGTCCACTATCACCTGTCATGACTCACCCTTGACATCTAACTTGAGACTATTGTTCCAATTATCATCTTCTTGGTTGTTTAATGATGTATTAGACTTCACTTATGATACCTATAATGATTGATCTATAATAGATTTTCGAACTTCAGTATATCGTGTCCATTTTGGTAGTAGCCACTTGCCTTTGTTGTCCCTTTTGTTATTTGGATTTGATTCTGAGTTGTGGCTTGCAAGCTGACTAGACTCTATTTTTACTACACTAGGTGCATAGACTCTAAAGTTAAAAGGTTTGATATGTGACATGGGTTAAATGGTCACATTCTACAATTACTCTTTTGGCTATGGCCATACTAGGAAGCAAACCTATATATTTATAGACTTTGTATGTTTTTAATTAAATATTTTTAACTTTCTTTTAAAGGCATGTATTAAGTATTTATTTTAAGACACCCGTGGCTAAAGCATGTGTCTAACATATGTCTGACATCTTGATAGCCACCTCACTGTAGATACAATCTCAGGCATAGTTCCCAACATTCGTTTGTAGTATCAAATGCTTGCACGTGATATGTTGGTAAACATTTGTTACTTTGTTACTTTCTACAGGTTGATAAAATATGTGGCTCAAACCCTACCTCCCTAGCGTCTCCATCCTAGGGTGCGAAAATCCATAGAACACGTATCATGTTTAGGCCCAAAAACATTGGTGCATTGATGCAAGTGAGTCTGGTGCATTGACACATGTAATTTTGGAAGAACTTAAAGCTTGTCATAACCTAGTGCTTTGTACAAATTGCCTATGCAAAATGAGGCGAAATGACAACAAAAATCAGAATTGGTTATTTTCCCAAATTAAAAAGGTTTTTGTTTTTTGCATCGTAACAAACGTCCATACTCGCAACATTTGCAAGCCCAAACATACATGTAAGTTGTCTTGAGGATGCTTAGGGTAACCACCAAAATAGCTCCTCTTTCACCAAATTTGATGTTGGTTCTTCCTTTTGAGGCTAGTCCTCCTCTGTTGAAGACCATTGTGAGTGACGCTTGCTCCATTGTGAGCTTCATTAACTCCAAAAACAAGCTTCTTGCCATCTTTCGTATCTACTCCGACTTGGAGCTCAAGAAGCCATCTAAGACACGATTTGTTGCTATGTGGCTACTTCTTGAGCAGCTCTATGATGTTCAAAACAAGCTCCAAAAGACGGTCGTGTCTAACATTGGGAGAAGGGTCACCATTCCAATTGGTGGCACTGGTGGTAGCAGAACATCCATAGCCCGTATCAAGACATCCGTGCCATCGACTCCCCGAACCTATGTGAGGCGCGGCTCCGGGGAGCATATCAACCACATCCGTTGCTAAGGACACCCCTGTGGCTAGAGAGCCGAAGTATGATGAGGAGAGCAATGTTCTTAGTGAGGGTGACTATGGTGAGGAGTCTAATGGATCCTCATCATCCTCTAGTGAGAGTGATCATAGTCTTAGATTTGACAGTGATGGGAGTACCTAGAGGCTAGGCCCTAGGGCCTAGGCCCTAGGCTCTTGCTTGTAGTAGTAAAGCTTTTTGTAAAACTTTTTGCATCTATATTAGACCTTGGTCCCCCTTTTTGTACTCACTATTTTATGTCACGAGTCACGACTCGCTACTATTTGTAATGATATATCTTCAGTCCTTTTGACATGAATCATGAATCATGATATATCTTCATGCAACATGTAGAATGTTTGTATACCTAGATGAATCTAGGAACATTCCCAAACTCATCCTCTAAAAACACAACATGTAGAATGTTTGTGTTCAACTTTCAAGAATCAAGTCATGGACATGTTTGTGTTTCAACTTACTCTAAAACTCTAAAATATCTCTCTTTTTTTTGTATCGAACGTATGCTCAATTTTTTTTAGTTCTTTTAGTACCACATAATATCGAATGGTACGTATTGAGCATGATCGGACGTGTCAACCATGAACCTTCCCCAAGATAGTATCTACACTCTAAAGACACTCCTTCTCTTGGATATCCTCCTCTTCCGACAGCAGCTCCTTACCCTTTCTCGGATCCGTGGACTCTGCAACCAACTCATGTCCTCTCACGAGCAGTAACACCCATTTCGGCATCACCAATGTTACCTCCTTCATGACCTCCTTTGCCAAATTTCCACGGGTGCATCCTGTCTCGCCTACTCCATCCAACATGAGCAATCTCAAAGCAGCCCGGATCTTCCTCCGGGAATGGTATAAACTAGAGCGCAGTCTCGTGCTCTTCTCACAGGGACCTCAGATATGTCGAGCCGTTCACGTCCAACCTCTCTGTAGACAAGCGACTCTAATTTAAAAAAGACCCCTAAAGTAAAAATACATCGCGAAGCATTACTTCAACTCCACATTTCTCAACTTCAGAACAGCATTTCCAATTTGGTCTAGAAAGTCCAACAACTCCAGGATTCTCGCAGTACCACACATACAGAGGACGACATGACGCCACCCAATGACTATGTGGACCCGATTCCACCAGAGGTAGAAAACGTTGAACTTCGTGCACTCTTCCACTTACTTCAAGCTTCCAAAACAAAAAGACTAGACATAAAATTACCAAAAACCTACACTGGTCAATCGCCGAACAGTTGAGGCTCGCCAAAATGTGCATGTACTTTGACACTGTCGACCTCATTGAAGGCAAGAAGATTGCCTTGGCAACCTCCCTCCTCAAAGATACAGCTTTTCTTTGGTCGCAACGACGCTTAAAGGATGGCAAAAGTGTGCTAAGTTGGACATGTTTTGAACACGTGCTCCATAAGCAATTCATACCTGCCAATGCGGACTTCCAAGCACGCTCAAAACTTCGACAGTTGTAGCAAACGGGCTCCTTCTTTTCCTACATCTCCCAGATCACCACATTGGTGCTGGAGATCAATGGTTTGACTGATGATGATTGCCTCCTGAAACCGGCCTTCGATAAAAAAAAGGACAGTGATCTCCTTCTACTGAGTCATAAACTTCATAAATGGCCACAATGCACGCTTCAGTCACTTCAATCACTTAGCACAACCTAGAAACATGCTTCAACAACAACAAAGGTGAGGCTATAATGCCCCTACTCAATGAAAATAGTACACAATGCACCCACTAGCCCCAAATGCCTTGGCGCCCCTTACGGTATTTATTTAACGCTTCTGAATGGAAATGCTTTACAACAAGGGTTCAACCCTGCACTATTCCTCTCTGCAAATCCTCTACTTGTCTTCAAAGCATTTAATCCAGGTGCACCACTAGAATTCCCACTAGCAAGGCATACTCAGGCATTCACTTCTGATCTGACACAACTTGGAGGCATTCAGGCATCCAGACCACTGGCAAACTGACCTTAAGGCAGCCTCAAGGCTATCACATGCATCCACACTGTCCTTAGGCCTTCCACAGGATCACCCTTGCCTTTGGGTGCTTGCTAGAACCTGTAGGAGTCCTGAAAGGACTGCACACAACACGCATGCACTGCAAAAAGCTGCAAAGCAAGAAAGAACAAGGAAAAACAAAACCTGGAACCAACTCCCGCTGTCTGTGGCAAAGGGACAAGCTCCTTCCTCGCATCTAACAAGAAAGAGCTGTAGAGGAAAGATGGTTCACAGATCTGCCCCGAAATGATTGCCTCGGGATCTATGCATGAGTCCTTCTAAGAGAGGGTGCCAAAAGTAGCAGGGAAAGTTCTTCCTGCAACCTGCACTGGTCCAGAACAGCTCCAAAAGCCACCACGCAGCTAGAAACATGTGCACAAAGGTCCAGCACAGCAAAAGACAACCCCGGGCACCTGCTGGAGGCAACCTAACACATCTGTACGGATTCCATACGGCACGTACGGACGTTTTCAAAAAGTTTAGAAATGACTTCTGACACTTCCTAGAAGTGCGTACTAGCCTTCAAACAATCAAAACAGGCTGAAAACGGCTGAAAACAGGCTTAAAACAGCTCAAACAGCTCAAAAACTGCACAAGAACAACTGAAAACGTCCAACACCTTTGGGAGAGTGAGGAGAGAGAGATGGAAGGTGGGAGAAGGACATGCATACACATGCATGAAAAATGGCACCTCCTCCTTGCCATTTTCCCCTTCATTAAAGTCCTAACCCCCATACCAAGGACAACGTTGGTTGTCCTTTTCCATCAAATTCAGGATGGAAAGAGGATGAAAAATCCAGCGTGGTACCCATATTCTCAAAGATACCTCTCCAGAAAAGACTTGTCATCCGCGGGTCTCTATCACTGACAATTGATTGAGGCATCCCGTGATGTTTAAACACATGAGACATAAAGAGTCTCGCCATCTCGTTTGCTGCAATTTTCTTTCTAACGGGAATGAAGTGGGCATGCTTGCTGAATCTGCAAATAATGGTCCATATCCCATCATGTCCAAATGGTGTATGAGGAAGATCAAAGATAAAATCCATGGCAATGCTCTGCCAAGGTCGATCGGGAATAGGTAGAAGCTGCGGCAGTCCAGCTGGCTTCTGCCTGTCATATTTCACCTTTTGGCAGGTGATGCATGTCCTGACATATGCCTCGACATCTTTCCTCAATGATGGCCAAAAGAAATAGTGCTCCACAGCTTTGATGGTGGCATCAATGCCTCTGTGTCCTGCATAGGGTGGAGCATGACTCTCTGTCAACACTTTGGGCCTCAACTGTTTCATGACACACAATCTGCCATGCATCATCAGAAATCCGTCTTTGAGAGTATAGTGCTCATGCCTCTGTCCATCAACCAACTCATCATAAATCCGTGAAAAATCAGCATCATTGGCATACTGATCCTTCATGGCATCAAGCTCATCATGATATGCAATGGTCACCGCTGAAACTTGTGGCTTAACAGACACTACATCTGGAGTGGGCTTGCGTGAGAGTGCATCTGCAACAACATCCTTCTTCCCAGGCACATGCACAATCTGAAAATGAAACATAGAAAGAAAATTTGCCCACCTCATATGCTTCTCAGACAACTTTCTCTAAGTGAGAAAGTACCGCAATGATTGATGATCGGTCTGAACATGAAAATCAGCACCCAAAAGATAATGCTTCCAGGTCAAAAGAGCATGGATGACAGCCAACATCTCTTTCTCATAGATGCTAAAATTCATTTCAGCATCCTGGAGCACTCTACTCTCGTATGCCACGACTCTTCCATCCTGCATAAGTACCGCTCCTACGCTATTCCCACATGCATTTACTTGGACAACGAAGGGTAAGTGAAAATCTAGCAACATAATCACAGGATCTGAGCAGAATCGCTCCTTCCGTAGGTCAAAGCTGCAATTTCTTTGGGACCCCATCTAAAAGTGAACCCTTTCTTCTGTAAGGCATGTAAAGGAGATGCAATCTCTGCAAAATACCGAATGAACCTCCGGTAGTACGAGCACAAGCCCTGAAAGCTACATACTTCATGGATGTTCTTCAGGTGTGGCCAATTCCTGATGGCCTCTACCTTGGCAGGGTCCATCCTAACTCCATCCTTGGAAACAATGTGCCCGAGAAAATGGATCTCATGCATGAAGATTTCACTTTTCTTGGCATTGACAAGTAGCTTATGCTTCCATAGCTCCTCGAGAACAATTGCCAGGTGCTTCCTATGTTCAGCCTCATCCTGAGAGAACTGAAAACGCCCAACACCTCTGGGAAAGTGAGGGGAGAGAGATGGAAGGTGGGGGAAGGGCATGCATACACATGCATGACAAATGGCACCTCCTCCTTGCCATTTGCCCCTTCATTAAAGTCCTAACCCCCACACCAAGGACAACATTGGTTGTCCTTGGGCCCAACTTTTAGATCCCTCTTTTAAAGCCTTTGCCTTGCTCCTAAGACCGAGTGGTGCACCTAGACTTTGCCTTAGGAACTTCTAGGAAGTGAGCACTTCCTCTAGCCAGTCCCTCACAGGCAAACCATTACAACACTTAACCATGGTTAATCTCTGGTTAAGCATAGGTTGAGTTACGAAGATACTTTACATCACTTTTCACGTCCTCGTGACACCTCCATGCTTTCATCTCAGGCCTAAATCCCTCGTTACGCATTGATGTCCTCAAAGCAAACATCACCACCAATGCGCGCTATTGCTTATGCAGAGCGCATTACAGATTTCCAGACTACAGGAAAGCAGGGTTCTAACAAATCACATAACTCGACATTGGCCAAGGGTGCTCGCTCTTAAGATAACTCAAACACTCGGGTAATCAAGGTCCTTGACAGTCTCAAGATGCCTACAAGTCTCAGAAATTATATGCTAGATCCCAACAAAAGCACTCCTTCAAGGATCGTGCCTCTTTCTCTTCACAAAGCCATGACTGTCATCACCAATACAAAGGTGCGGCCTCTGACAAGAAGAACAACTCCAACACAAAAGGACTTTGTACCATCTGCACTGGCGACCATAGATGGTACGATTGTCCAAAGCGACCCAAGCAAAATTCCAATATGGAACCCAGCACTTCCCAGACAGAAGATGCTACTCCTGCACAAGCCAAGAAAGGCAAAGCTATTTGAATGGCAAATACCATCCACATGAGCCTTGCCAACAACCCCGAACATTCCCTGGCCTTTGCGTCCAAGGATCGATTCGTGGAACGGTCACTATCCTCATCGACAATGGCTGCTCTCATAACTTGCTGGCTAGTTCTATGGTCGAAAGACTTCGCTTGACCAACAATCCTAGTTCTAAGGATCCGTCAATTTTACGAGCAAAAACCTATGAGCAGGTTTATCCGAGTGTGTTTTTCAAGAGATTTAAAAAATTGTATTTCTTTAGGAAACATGGTTTTTACATTTTTATTTTCACTAGAACTAGATCCCTTTATCATAAAAATATACAGACTAGTCACTCATTCATTTTTACATAACATAAATTTTCTTATTTGTAGACATCCCCTTGTACCCCTTAATAAAGTGTTGAGGCGGATCTGAAAAACAAAAAGGTGTTGGTATCTGTGGGTGCAACCCTTGGTAAGAGATTGACCTACACTGGTGCAATAAATGTTGACTGGCTGTCCATAATGCAGTTCATATCTTCATACATCTGAGTTGTTGCTTGAGTTATCCTTGTGCATATGCCATCTACTTGTTTACCTGAGTCTTGCTTAGTCTGGATCTACATGGGAAAAGTCCTCCCACTCCAGGTTAGGCTCACGTCACGTTTTCTCTAACATACTAGCATGGAAGGAAAGGGCTAATAAAAACATAGTCGTCATTCTCTTGCTTTACATAAGAGACATCCAAAACCATTGGTGCAAAAGCAATGAGCACAAGGTGGTAGCTCGATTAGAACAGATACAGATCAAAGAATAAAGTAATGATGATTAAGAACACTGACCGGAACAGGAAAGGTCAATCCAAGCTCAGACACAACTTTTGACTGATCCACTATTATAACACATTGCTTTGCCATAGTATCAACCACCTGCAAGACAAAACCAGAGCACGTTATATCATTTCTGATTCAGTAGCTTCTTAGTAAACACCGAGCTGACCTATCTCACCTTAGCCATGGTATGTGCAGCACCCCCACCCTGTCCATAAAATGCTAAGTTAGCAAAAGGCCTTGACAGAACTATGGTATATCGTATAGACTTAAAATTTACTAGTTTATGACAGAAGCTCAAATGCCTTGATTAAATTCATGGACGCATCCACTTCGTCAGCCCCGTCGAATGCAAGGTCAATCGTATTGACATCATTCAAATCTATCTGTGGCAGAAATCACAGAAGTCTAATCAGTTTAATATTTATCAGGAACGATTCAAACTCAGAAACACAACACTTTTAAATGATTGAAAGATACAAAAATTGGGATAACCTTCAAGATAATAGACTTAAGGATGGTAATATTAAAAATCTATGACAGTTTAGAGGGGCATGTCTTGCTATTTTTACTCACAGTCTTGACTCCAAATTGCCGAGCCAAAACCCGAGATTGATAACTCACTCCAACCCCAACTATATCTTTCAACTGCATTGTACCAGAATTCCAAATAAGACCTAAGGAAGCAGATGGTCCACTATCATGCACGTCCATGAAAAACATTGAACCCTTCAACACATTAGTAGCCCCAAATTTCCATGTTTCACCAAGATATAGCCTGGAATTTTAAAAGACATAAAGCAAGGAAGCTATTTATTTATGCAAACATTTTTTGTAACAAAATAGAGAAGTCGGCAGTAAAAGCCAAAGCGTCGCAAGATGGCACCACAAAAGCTGAAA
Organism: Dipteris shenzhenensis; assembly: GCF_047967505.1. Classification (NCBI taxonomy): domain Eukaryota; kingdom Viridiplantae; phylum Streptophyta; class Polypodiopsida; order Gleicheniales; family Dipteridaceae; genus Dipteris; species Dipteris shenzhenensis. Next base: position 22,803,482 of record NC_141612.1, read on the forward strand.
TGCCACGAGGGGTAGTTAAAAAATAAGAAGTGTTGATTGCTCTAGACTCCTTGCTAGAGCGTATATTATCTTGAATCTAGATTATGTTTATAATGAAAAGTATCAAGGGCCATTTCCGCCAGCAAATCTTGAAACCGTTTCGTTTTTCCCATTTCAGAAACTGTTTCATTTCGAAACTGAAACCGTTTCACGTAGCACTGCAATGATAGGCTCCACGCTGCCTTAATAATAGGATTTATGAATTACAAATGAGAAATGCAGACCGGCGCTTCATGATACTGATAACACCCCATCATATGATACAAATTACAAAATCGGTGCTAGCTTAAAAAAACCCATTGTAAAATGCCTTCCTTGGATTGCAGAAAACAGGGATTTTTTTAGTTTTACCTTGCCCCGCTGAATAAGTTTACCCAGTTCCTCTATGGCCAGAGAAGATGTGCTGCCAGTTCCCAGCCCAACTATCATTCCAGGCTTTACAAGCTCCACAGCCTTTTTAGCAACAGCTCGCTTCAACGAATTCTGCAAACCTGGGTCAACCGCTGCAACAAGCGGAAACAATAACAGCACAGCGGCGCTCAGGATCGGCAGAAATGGATGTGTTCTAACTTCTGTCAAGAGTGCGTGTGTGCAACTTTTTGTTAACGTTGTGGCCTTCGCGCTCATATTCCAGCAGCACAGACGAAATAACGATTGCATTCCGTACCTACCTCTTCTATGTTGGCTATCAGTGCGACTATGAGATGCTGACAGTCCTGGAAGGACAGCAACAATAATAATTACTGCGGCGTATCAGAGAACGGTATGCCGTGTTTAACCTTCGCTATCATTTGACAATTTTCTTTCATGACATCGCGCTCTCTTTCAGCCTAGTCAGGTACTTCGACGTAAATAATTACAAACTGTTGAGCATGAATTTCTATACCACGCAGCCAGTATAAGTCGAGACCAAAAATGGGGCTCGCCGGGCAAACGAGCTTCCAGAAAAACATAATTTCTACAGCGGCAGCGTGAGAAGAAATGGCAAGACTCACAAGGAGAGGCAAGGGCGTCAGCTGAGATGTTGAAAAGGCGTCTGCTGAAAGTGGGGTAGCTGATGTTGTGCGTTCTAGCAAGAAGGGAAGGGGTGGAGGAGTCAAGGGAGGTACCATTTGGCAAAGTGAAGGAGAGAGGGGAAGCTTTGAGGAGAGCCATGAGGCTAAAGCAAAATGAGTGGAAGGAAGTTCGAACTCGAAGAAGAAGGAGAAGAAGAAGAAGAAGAAGAAATGTTAGCGAAGGAGCAAGATACGCCGTTGAGATTCCCCGTGTATTTTGCCTTTTACTTTATAGCAACCCCCTGCCACGTGGCCCTTCCCTTTACGTCACCACCCCCTCCACGTCCTCAACAACCCCTCTCTTTTTAAACCTTCCCCTCGCCACGTGGCATCGCCGCCTTATAGCTCGAGAGTGCATTCCCACGCCATGGAAAAGCGCTCTCTCTCTCTCTCTCTCTCTCTCTCTCTCCACGGAAGGGCTTCTTCCCATGTAGCAGCCCAAGAAGATCGAAGGAGTTCAACGTAGCCCCCTTAATAGGCCAATCTTAAGCGTGATTGTAGGGCTCCTTCAATCTCGGTCCACTCCCTTCCGGTGCAAATCCACGTCACACCATTCTTGAAGGTCCTTTTGCGCCACCTCGTCTCCTTTGCCTTCTACTCATCGCTCACCACATTCCCACGGCTTCTCGATCGGGAAAGGGCGGCCGGAGCACTTTCCCGACCGTCAAGGGCGGAGGGAGCTAGTGAACATGTTTGTGGGCATTGGTGGACTACCAGTTGCCAGTAGGTGGTGACGCGTGTCGGTCATCATTTAATATCCACGTTGTTTGTGATTATTTGCTCGTGTGGTCCATTGCATGCAGCTCGATAGTCCATTGGTTTTGGCACTTCTTTCATTTTATCGTGCTTCGCAGTTTGGTCTTTCGCTTGTACGTTGAGTGTATGCTGCATCTCGTAGGATGGGCGAAGCTCCTTCGTTCTATCTTGGGTTGACGCAGGAGATCTTAGGGAGTGTAGATGCTTCTTTTGCTTAGTTGGGAGAGGATTCTACTCAGTGTGATGCGGTGGAGGACGCTGGTTCCGGTTTGAGAGCTTCTGGAGAGTCGATTTGTTTCCATCTCCTCCTTCCTGAACTTCCATCTCTTCCATTCCATTGACCTTCAATCTCCTCCTTCCTCCCAAAGCTCCCTCTTGTTTTTCCACCTCATCCCCACTCAAAGCCTACCTCTTGTCTTTCCACCTCCCCCCCTCTCCAAGCCTCCATCCAAGAGCTCCTTCTTACACTACAGGCTCTTCTCCTCCAAGCTTCCAAGTGTCCTCACTTTTTTTTCCTCGACTTTGTGGTTAATAGGTTAAAGACTAGTTAAGTCCCTTAGTCAAATAGCTAGGAAAGCTATGCATAACTTGATGACTTTGAGGTATCCTAAATATCTACGTGGAGTTCTCATATCCAGTGGCCCTCTTGCCATTGGACTCTTTTGAGGCATATTTGGATTATTCTAATTAGCCCTATACACCTCTTTCCTTTGTCTCCTTACCCATTCTTAGGCTTCCTATAGTGATCTTTGGAAGAGTGGTCCAGCTCGCCACCTGCAAGTAAAGCATTTCACCTTTCCCTTTGTAGGTGATTTTTTCTTTGCTCTAGAACTTTATCACTGCAGATTTAGAATGCTCTTATTCAATCTAGGATTTGACCAATAATTTCCATTATGCTATGCAATTTTTTAGGCTTCTTCCCTTTGCACTACATCTTTGCAAACTAATGCACATTCCAATTGTTTTCAATCATTGATATTTAGTATGTGACTCAAAACACAAAAAACAATACTTCAATCATCGATATTTAGTATGTGAAATTTACAATCATACCATTTGCTGAAATCCATCTTTTGAGAGGTCCATTGCATAACATTATTTTTTCTTTCTAATATAATTTAAAATCCTAGTTCAGAAAAAACCAAGAAAAGTTATAGCTTTTTGGACATCACTGTTTTATGGCAAAAGCATTCCCTTCACACCTCCAAAATTTGCATTTTTGTTAAATAAAAAATCCAAAAAAGTGGGGATCTCTAACCCTACCTTTATTCTTAATCTTTTCCTCCAATTACTTAACTTGGGTGTGCATTTGGACCGTTGGTCGTCGTTTGGTACTTGCTAGTTAGGCTTTAGGACCCCTGGCCCTTGGTTGGTACTTACTAAATAGGAATTTGGTATAGCTCAACTACCAACTAGTAATGTGGCGTTTCTTGTCATTTGTCTTCGACACATGTTCAACCTAGCCCTGGGTCGGATAGATTTTTGATTAGGTTCAATCACCACTTGGCCCTTGGTGGTATGGCCTTTCTTGCCATGTCTCAATTTTTGAGGCCTTCAAAAAATAGAGGAAGGCACCAAATCTCTCTCTAAAGCATTCCCTCTTTCTCACTCTTTTCTATGAAAATCTACTCTAAATTAAACTGAAATAAAGTAGAACAAGGATGGATTGACACCCTCAGCTTGATCAATTCAGGGATTATAGTCCATAAAATTGAGTATTCTGTCAACCTTGTGCATGATGTACTCTCACTCTCCCTCACATGCATTCAAGCTTAGACTCTCCATAGCTCTAATATTGTGTCTAGATGTGGAGGGGAAAATTGTAACCAAGCATAAGATGAGATGACACTAGTGGTGGCTATACAGAAGATATACCTTCTCTCGTATGTCATCAACACAATACAACATATAGTCCTAACAATGGTGATCAAATGAGATATTTGCACCGTGTCTTAGGTCCCACACTTAGAATATTGTGTATATACACCGTATGTATATTGCTATGAGACCAGCCAATAACCTATACAAGTGGGCCCCTTTGCTAGTTTAAACACCATAGTGACATGAATGCAATTGGCGACCTTGGATAAAAAAAGTTTGATATGATTATCTATGCAATTCAATATTTCTCTCAAGATGATTTTTGTCATCCCTATAGTTTCCCTTGTCCTTGACATTAATGATGATGTAGACAAACCAATATGATTTTAGACTCACTACCATTCTAGTTGTTGTAGGTATATATGCCTTTGTGCTCTATCTCATGGACATAGCTTAACCATACATTGGCCTTTTTAAATGACTACAACTAGATGGTTCAACTTAGCATAGCTAAGGAATATTTAATCTGACCAAAATTGTACAGAGCAGATGATATCGAAGGAGCTCCACTCACCTGCATCCAAAAAAAAATATGTTAGAATAAAAATATTTTATTCTGGGACTGCAGTCTTCAATGCAGAACTCCACTTGTTATCGATGTCACAATATCAAATGCAAATACAAAGTAAATCAAATATGTATCCTTAGCAATAGGTTCTTTACGAGGTAACTTAGTGTATGAGTCATCACTCTTTGAATGTTTCACACCTTGATGTTATTTTAAGAGTCATCATGGGTTCACTCAGTGTTTGAGCTAACACCCACATGTTCCTTTTAGTGTCTTGAGCCTTTAGTAAAGGTAGAAATCCGAAGCCAATCACTGACTATCTTCAATACATACACCCTTATTCTTATTGGGTCGATCAATGTCACATCATGTAATCCATAAGTACTTAATGATATGTATCAAGTCATTCCACTAACACATTTTTCTACCCACATAATGTTTGATTCACCAATGTTTTAGGAAAACTCAATGTTTGAGTCACGATTATTGACATGTTCCAAAAGAAGCAAGTATTCCATGAAGTCATCCATACCTACCAAAAGTTTTGTATGAGTATCAACATATCTGTGGTTTATATGACTAATAGTATGAGCATCCCATCAATCCTTAATGGTGAAATTATAAACTAGTGAAGTCATTTTGCTTTCAGGATACAGGCTCACTCGTACACTCTTACATAGCAACGTGATGGTGTGATTTTGTTCACAGAGTTTCTACTAGCCATCCTTCTCTATTTTGCATGCATCAATGTTGAAGCTCCTCTCAAGCTTTATTTTGGCCACTTCTAAGCTCAAAAATTTTCTTCTATCAGAAGCCAAAATGACAAGTATGTGAATTCATGAGGAAGCAATGAGGCACACAATGTAAATCTTTATTCCAAGAGTGGTTACATATATAGGCAACTGCCTCCATGTAGGTAGATCCCATATCCACAATCATCTCCCTGATTATCTCAATCAATCACCTCTTATGATCACTCACTCATCACACCAACCTGACACACCTAACTAGAACCTTCTAGCACACCTACACTCACACACTTCTTGCATAGGACTCCAAGCCCATAGGCACACACACACACACATCAATTTGCCCCTTCATTCCCCCCCACAAATTGATGACCTCATCCCTCAATAGTAGTACATGGGATGCTCCATGGCTTGCCCACCATCATGTGGCAACACTCATGGCCCCAACTTGTGACTCACTCTTTAGGATTCTTGGTTTACAACTGGGAGATGGATATTGACTATGTATGTAAAGCCCAATGAGTCCAACAAGGAAAAATCTCAAAAGACTAACAATCTTTTAAGGATGGACTATCCATGGCAGAGAACCATTATTGGCCTCACACACACATAACTTAGAAAACATATGCATCCTTACCCTTGTCAAATTTGACTTGGGTGTTGTAAGCAGTGAGAGCTTTAACATTCTCTGGTTCTTCTTCTTCTTCAGTTTCTGCTTCCTCAACACGATTGGTTGAACATCTCTTCTTGGCATAACATTCCTTTTCAAAGTGTCCAGGTTTGCCACAAAAGTTACATTTCATTTTGCTCTTTCCCTTGAAGTTGCTTAAGTTGCTTCTGGCTAAATATGCCCCTTCTTTGTAATCACTTCTTTGTTTGATCTTTCTCTCCTCTTCCAAGAGTGATGCTTCAATTTCTACTAGACTTATCTCTGGAATATTGGTGAGTGTGGTTACAATAGTGCTATATTCTTCAATGAGACTTCTAAGTAAGATAACAATTACAATATCTTCATCAAGATTAAACTTGATGCCAAATAATTGTGTCAAAATGCTCTTCATTGAATTTAGATGTGAAGAGATGGACTCCCCTCTATCCAATTTTAAGTCAAAGAACTTGATAAGTAAGCTAAACCTAGAGCATCTTCCCTGTGCTCCAAACACATGCTCAAGATGAGTCCATGCAGCATGAGCAGTCTCACATCCATCAATGTGATGAATAAAGGAATCACTCAAACCAAGAGCAATTATAGCAAGTGCTTTTTCGTCTTTTGGAAGCCATGAAGCTTCTCCTTCTCTAGTTGTAGGTTTAGTTTCTTTTCCATTTGCTACCTTCCATATTCCCTTTTTCACGAGAATAAACTTCAGTTTTATTTGCCAAGTGTGGAACCCCTCTCCTTCAAACTTATCTATTTTCAATTTGGAAGCCATGTTGGGAAGGTCTTACCAAATTAATGGCAGTGTCTAATACCTTTACAAAAGGTCAATCTTTCTAAACAAAAAAATCACCTTCACCATGTAGATGCAAATTGCAAGATAAGAACTTTGAAAATCCTAATTGTTTGGCATATTCATAACTAGTTGGCTTTTCCCACAACCTCTTAACTGGAGTCTTCTTCACCTTGTACTTTGTTTTTGTAGTCTTTTGGATATTTGAAGAGCTTTGAGAACTTGAAGTTGGCATGTTGTCAAGAGATTAACACCAACTGAACTTGGAAGTACATTTTTTGAACTTAAAAGGCACACTTTGAACTAAACCTTGGAAGAACAATCTTTGAACTGAATGTTTTCTCCTCAAGCATTTAGTGTAGCATAAAAAACTCCAAAAAATACACTAGAAATGCTTGCAGAGTACATGGAAACTTTGGAGATACCTCAGTCCAAGCATCACCAAGATAGGGGATTTTGCTGTGCAATCATAGAACTATATGCAAGGAAAGCTCAGAACAAACCATAGATGAAATGGTGCATTATAACTCCCAGGGTAGTAGCAGCTTCTTCACTTGAGGAATCTCTGTCTTCTCAGAAGTCGACTGGTTTTTTACTGAATACTCCCTCATCTTTGGACCAGATCACTCCAAATCTTTACAATAGGTAGCTCTAGTAGTGGAGAAGGCTTGGCTCAAAGGAATTACGAGGTAAGTGATTGTAGTGAGCAGCATTGCAAAAGTGGCGCATAATAGACAAAGAGGCGGTGCGCAAATATGGCGACAAGATTCATCAATCCCTTCGGTCAGATAGGTTGCCGTATGAGAGGAAGGTCTGGCTGAAATGGTTTCTCAAACCATTGCGTGGATGGAGAGAACTACGCTTCCCAAGTTCAAGGTAAAAGAAGGAAGCATTTGGGAAGAAGATGGAATCTATTGAGAATCTACTTGGAATCTCATTTTAGGCACTCAGATTCTAACCAAGCTCTGATACCACGTGTGAATTCATGAGGAAGCAATGAGGCACACAATGTAAATCTTTATTCCAAGAGTGGTTACATATATAGGCAACTGCCTCCATGTAGGTAGATCCCAGATCCACAATCATCTCCCTGATTATCTCAATCAATTACCTCCTATGATCACTCACTCATCACACCAACCTGACACACCTAACTAGAACCTTCTAGCACACCTACACTCACACACTTCTTTCATAGGACTCCAAGCCTATAGGCACACACACACATACATCAATTTGCCCCTTCAAAGTAGTCGAAAGAGTGCCTTACTCTTTTGTAGTTTGCTTAGAGGATAGGAAATACGTAGAGTAGCCACCGGTCTTTCAAGATCCAGGGTCCCCATTAAGGTCTGCAAGTTGAAGAAGGCGTTATACGGGCTGAAACAGGCCCCCAGAGCTTGGTACCAAAGGATTGATGTATTCTTTCAGAAGATAAGGCTAAGTCGGAGTCCTTCTGAGGCAAACCTTTACTTGTTCATTGAGAAGGGGTTGTGATTGGTACTAAGCATTGAAGCATATATGTGCCAGGCTTTCAAAAGCGTTACCATTTGGGTATCATTCAAGGAGCACCACCAAGTTCACTATACTAATTTTATGTCTCTGATGAAGGAGGCCGATCATCCACGACTTGTGGTAGTGCTAATAAAACTGCATGCGCATGATTACTATGCTCACAATGAGTGAAAATGATGGTCCTGTCGACCAGCCATGAGAATTTGGTGCAATTTGTGTCTACCATGTCTAAACGTCTAAATTTGAGGCTTTTTTATGGGGCCAATTACTATGTTAACCTTCATTGAGAATATGCCTTTCTACTTAGAGGAGTGAGGCTCAATGTTATCAATGGTAGGCCTTGGTAAGTTATCAAAGCCATGCACTCAAAGTTGGACATGGTAACGGCATATTATGAATGTCCCAAAGCAATGCCTAGAATGCAAAGCGACGTTCTATGTCTTGCACAATAGACAATTAGATGAAGATAGAGTTAGGAAAGATTTAATAAAAGAATCAATGCTATTCTCTTATCACATCCGGCTGCGTACCTCAATCAATTGTGAATCCTTGATCGTGTAGTATGCCAATCCCCAATCATTGATGAAGCTCTTGGCTGATCAATTTGCTAAGCAATTGGCTAGTACATGATCGAGATGAAGCTGTGCCAGTCATATTTCCTACAATAGGAAGGTGGCCAAACTACAACAAGAATCCATGCAGGTATTCGGCTTATTCCAACGGTGATTTGAATCAACTTGTGTCTCTGTGGAGATGCCATTTGACGTGTTTATATAGCATTACTACCTAGGGACCGACTAGGTTGGTTCATTGCTCCAAAGTACTCCAATCGCCTTCAGTCTCATCACTTTGGGTGGCTCTTGTATAGCCGGCCTTTTATCACAATTCTTCACCCGAGCTCTCAGATTACCATGCATTTTCCTTCATAGAAATTTCCGCTAAGTTTTGTAAGGTTGGTTTTATTCCAAGGACTTAACACAAGGGTATTATGTATGTAACCTTGATTTTTGTTATGTACGCCTAGTCTAGTTACAACCACATGCAACTATCTTGTCCTATGGATCGACCCGATTATGTGAATCAGGTCAATTACATATGATTAATCAACTTAGTTCATATGTGGCACGAATTTTGTTAAGTTGAGATCTCCGCATTAGTGGATTTGATTATTCACATGGCTTATTACATAAGGGTATTCATGCAAGCATGCAGGGTTCACCCGCATCTGTGTATCGACTTGAGTATTGATTTCATGGCAAGGGTTCCCAAGTGCCCAAAGGTATTCATGTAAGTAAGAACACATATCTCTCCATATGATGGTCTTCTCAAATATATTCTAAGTTTAATGTTAATTTGCCAACTTGGATGCCAGAATGGCATGCCTATCCATGATTGTATGAATAACATGGGGAGGCTATGCATGATTGTATGGTTTTCCCACCACTCCCCCATAAAAATAGGTGGCCTAGTAGGCAACCTTCCATCTCCATTTTTGCATGTATTCTATTATCCAATGAGCCTTAGATATCTCCCCATAGTTTTGGATATCAGCTCCTAGGATCAAGCTTGAATTGTATCATGGTAAAGTAATGTTATCACAAAAATTGTTTCATCATGATCATATTATGTCATCCACGAAACAAGTACAATTCTTGGCATAAATATAGTGTCTCAAATAATTTCATATATTCATGGAGCACATTGTATTAGTGTCTTTAGAATAGTTTCAGGATCATATCCACATAAACATCATATAGCTTAGTTTGGAACTTTGGTAGTACACATGGTTGTGGAAGACTTTTCCTACCAGACACATGCCATAATCATCTCTGTATCCAAATCATACGACTCAAAGGTATCAATATTTCACATCAGTTGTACCTTCTTTGGACATATATCGCACATGTGAGTGTGCATGTACCAATCACCACACAATGATAACACAAACTTGTGTGTCTGTGTGTGTGCGTGCATGTGCATACGTGTGTGTGTGTGTGTGCATGTGTGTGCGCGCCAATCCATCCGCCCGCACAAGCATGGGTCCACACCCCACAAGGGGCACTAGGCCCCCCTATGGGGGGGAGCCATGGTGCCCGCCAAATGCAAAAGTTGTAGTAACCAACAATATGTAAGTTGGGCGAACTTACATGTCCGTCTCAAATGTAGTAGGACATTTCATTGTCAAGTACACAAGCCAAAGTTATGCTAGGTGTTCTTTCTAGCAATCATGTGTAAAGTTGCACATAGTGGACATATGCCATTTGATATACCATCGAGTAGTGATGGTTTGTACCCTTCATATTGTGAATGACTCATGCTAGGCACAGAATTTCAAAATGAATCATGATAATCATAGTCCATTGCTGTAAGGGGATATGTATATCCCATCTTAACCAGGTCTCCAAGCCAAATAATGTCTTGTAAAAAGGTAAAAATGGAAAGAAGGATAGATATGTGTCATGGATGGCAATAGATGAGGTTAATCCTCCCTGCTCCATCCCCCCAAGTGTGTGTGTGATATTTCAATACCAACACAATCTATCTCAATCCATTCAAGACATGTCATAAAAAGACAAGCTGGAGAAAACTTTAAAATTTCATTACAAGAAGGTACATGATTTCCACTATACAAGGCACGAAATACAGGGCCAAAGAAGTAAGGTTTGTGTACAACTAGATGGTTCAACTTAAGGAATATTTAATCTGACCAGCATTGTACAGGGGAGGTGATATCGAAGGAGCTCCACTCACCTGCATCCATCCACAAAAAATATATGTTAGAGCAAAAATCATACAAAGTAAATCAAATAATATCCTTAGCAATAGGTACTTTACGAGGTAACTTAGTGTTTGAGTCATCACTCTTTGAATGTTTCACACCTTGATGTTATTTTAAGAGTCATCATGGGTTCACTCAGTGTTTGAGCTAACACCCACATGTTCCTTTCAGTGTCTTGAGCCTTTAGTACAAGGTAGAAATCCCAAGCCAATCACTGATTATCTTCAATATATACACCCTTATTCTTATTGGGTCAATCAACGTCACATCATGTAATCCATAAGTACTTAATGATATGTATCAAGTCATTCCACTAACACTTTTTTCTACCCACATAATGTTTGATTCACCAATGTTTTAGGAAAACTCAATGTTTGAGTCACCATTATTGACATGTTCCAAAAGAAACAAGTATTCCATGAAGTCATCCATACCTACCAAAAGTTCTATATGAGAATCAACAGATTTTGTTCACGGAGTTTCTACTAGCCATCCTTCTCTATTTTGCATGCGTCAACATTGAAGCTCCTCTCAAGCTTTATTTTGGTCACTTCTAAGCTAAAAAATTTTCTTCTCAGTAGCGAAAATGACAAGTAGTCGAAAGAGTGCCTTACCCTTTTGTAGTTTGCTTGGGATAGGGAGCAGTGAAGCATATATGTGCCAAGCTTTCAAAAGCATTACCATTTGGGTTAGATCATTCAAGGAGCACCGCCAAGTTCACTATACTAATTATATGTCTCTGATAAAGAAGGTCGATCATCCACAGCTTGTGGTAGTGCCAATAAAACTGCATGCGCACAATTACTATGCTCATAATGAGTATAAATGATGGTCTTCTTGACCAACCGTGAGAATTTGGCACAATTTGTGTCTACCATGTCTAAACGTCTACGTTTGAGGCTTTTTTGTGGGGCCAATGGTCAGTTATCAAAGGCATGCACTCAAAGCTGGAGGTGGTATCGGCATATTATGAATGTTAGGTTCTTTTCAATAGACGACCCAAAAGAATGCCAAGAATGCAAAGCAATGTCCCATGTCTTGCACAATAGACAATTAGATGAAGATAGAGTTAGGAAAGATTTAACAAAAGAAGCGATCCTATTCTCTTATCACATTCGACGGCGTACCTCAATCAATTGTGAATCCTTGATCGTGTAGTATGCCAATCCCCAATCATTTATGAAACTCTTGGCTGATCAATTTGCTAAGGAATTGGCTAGTACGTGATCAAGAGATAAAGTTGCGCCAATCATATTTCCTACAGTAGGAAGGTGGCCAAGCTACAACAAGAATCCCTGCAACAGGTATTTGGCTTATTCCAACGGTGATTTGGAATTGACTTGGTGTATAGTCAGCCTTTTATCGCAGTTCTTCACTCGAGCTCTCAGATTACCATGTAGTCACCTTCATAGAAATTTTCGCTAAGTTTTGTAAGGTTGGTTTTATTCCAAGGACTTAACACAAGGGTATTATGTATGTAACCCTAATTTTGGTTATATACTCCTAGTCTAGTTACAGCCACATGCAACTATCTTGTCCTATGGATCGACCCTATTGTGTGAATCAAGTCAATTACATCCGACTAGTCAACTTAGTTTGTATGTGGCATGAATTTTGTTAAGTTGAGATCCCTGCATTAGTGGATTTGATTAGTCACATGGCTTATTGCATAAGGGTATTCATGCAAGCATGCCGAGTTGACCCGCATCGGTGTATCGAATTGAGTAGTGATTTCATGGTGGCAAGGGTTCCCAAGTGCCCAAAGGTATTCATGTAAGTAAGAACATATATCTCTCCATATGAACAACATTTTGTCATAATGATGTAGTGGTCTTCTCCAATATTTTGTCATGGTAATGATGTAGTGGTCTTCTCTATTATATTCTAAGTTTAGTGTTGATTTACCAACTTGGATGCAAGAATGGCATGCCCATCCATGATTGTATGAATAACATGGGGAGGCTATGCATGATTGTATGTTTTTGCCACCACTCCCCCATAAAAATAGGTGGCCTAGTTGGCAACCTCCATCTCCAATGAGCCTTAGGTATCTCCCCATACTTTTGGATATCAGCTCCTGGGATCAATTTTGAATTATATCATGGTAGAGTAATATTACCAAGTGTATGGATACCCTTCATATTCTCATGAAGTGGCAATGAATTTTACTTGCCAAATTCCCCTATCCATTATCACAAAAAATGTTTCATCATGATCATATTATGTCATCCATGGAACAAGTACAGTTCTTGGCATAAATATAGTGTCTCAAGTAATTTCATCATATTCATGGAGCACAATGTATTAGTGTCTTTAGTTCACAACAATAGGGTGCCATGTGCAACAATTGTGCAATACTTGTGAGAGCTTTAATTCTTTGAACTATTCCCATGTAGTGCAAGGTATGGCATCTTGATGATTATCTCCTTGATTTCTACCATTTTGCCTAAACTTTGTCCTTTTTATCTCAAGGTTTGCTACCTATGTTGGGTGTGTCTACACTCAACTTGGCTTTGTTTCCCCTATATGGTACTTTTTCACTTAGCACTCTTTCATTTATGTTGGGTATATTTGGCCAGGCCTTGTCTTGTAGCTCCTTTCTTATGTCCATGGCAATGCTTTTCTACTATTGCCAATTGTTCCTTCTCTCATACTAGCTTTGTCTCGTGTTCTTATCACCATGAGTCCTCAAGGATGAGTTGCCTCATTAGCATTATCAAGACATGCTCAATGACATTTGTTAATACCAAAATGCAATCGACATCTTGGCTTAGGACGTACATTGTTACTCCTTAAAAATTTTACATGCTCATGCCATCACTTGCATATGTGGTCCTCTTCTTCATAGGAATAGCATTTTACTGTTCCCTTCGATTGAAGCCCCTCTTCTTCATAGAAAATACCATTTTACCTTCCCCTGATCCCAATCAAAGTCCCTCTTAGCTCTCTCTCTCTCTCTCTCTCTCTCTCTCTCTCTCTCTCTCACACACACACACACACACACACACACACACATTTTTTTTTTGGGTGAAATCTTTGATTGATTATATTATGTGAGTAGCAACCTCAAAATAAGGTGCTACAATTAGATCAACTGAATTTCAATATATGCCAAAAAGACCTCATCATCTATGCAGCGAGAAGAAAAGATGAAACTCTGGTTTGGATGGATGAAACCCAAATAGCCAAAAGAACTTCCCAAAAGGAACAGATGGAATATCGCTTGCAAGCGTTGTCGAAGCAGATCAAAAAAATCATGAGAGCACGGACAATGCCAAAACAAGTGAGGCATAGTCTCCGAAGAAGCAGAACATCTGTGGCAAAGTGCAGGAGCAATGTGTCGATGAGCTAATAGCTGTCCAAATGGAAACACTCCCAAAAGAACTCACCAAAAGAAAACCTATTGCCGAAGCGGTACTTTCGCCAAACAGAATCACCTCTCTCTGAAATCCAAGTCAAGGCAAAAGGATGCAGGTACAGTAATCTGAGATAGCCTCAAAGGACGAGAAGAGGACCTTGGAGAAGTCAAAGTCCAATCTTCCAAACGATCGTGGAGTTCCAAAGGAGGAATAGGAACAAAAGGCAAAAGCAAAGAAGTAATTTGTCGCCCCACAAAGGACAATAATGAGAGCCCAATCCATATGTAGTGGCTGCTACATAAAAGGGGAGCACAGTACCAGCATCATCTATAACATCAGCAGCAACTGAGGTGATGCCTTTAAACGAGACAAAGTAGGAATGTCGAGGTTCCTGTGAAGCCAAGGGAGGCTAAAAGACTTTTGACCAGTGAATGCTTTCAGCTCTCAAAGAATTCCCAAGCAAAGATTGCCATCCATTCCATTCCAAATGAGAAAGAACATGCTTCCAGTCAAGAAGCAAGCGGGAGACAAAAGGGCAGCCAGGCAAAGTGCCATCAGTGCAGCCAAAAAAGAAATCCCAGTGATCGAGTTGCCAATGACCAAATGCAGAAATACTGATATGAGTAATCGGAGTCCTAATCATAAGAGCCCAACGCTGATCACCTTATAGAAATTACAGCAACATTTTTTCCCTGTGGGCAAGAATATGCACATGAATATCCGTGATGTTCAATCCACCATGCATCTTGGGAGAACAAATGCGATGCATCGAAAGCAACCTGAGACTTTTTTTGCCATGTTTGGATCGCCAGAAGATTTCCATAAAGACAGACATGAAAGATGTAAGATCTGCCTTAGTGAACATGATCAATGGCAAGTAAATTTGAATATATGGCACAAGGATGGACTGCACTATACGAAGATGAATGTGCAAAGGCTAGGTTGCCAGTTTCCAATACTCAAGCTTTTTTTGAAGCTTAGCCAAAACCCAATCATTTTGTTGTCGGCGAGTGAGTTTTCACCCCAAAGGCTAACCAAGATGACGAACAAACTGAGTGAGTGGAATGATATCCCCGAGCCATAATAGACTATGCCAGTCTTTGGAATGCAAAGGGAGTAGCTTAGACTTCTGAAAATTAACGTGAAGACCAGCTGCCAAACCATAAACAAAGAGGGCCTGGCACCAAGATCATGGGGCGTATTCTTTGAGGTAAATAAAGAATCATCAGCATAAGCTTGAGCAACCATGCTACGATTAGCATCCAATTCCAAGCCATGAAGTGATCCTGTAGCCACAAGATGATCAATATATCGCAGCATAGGATGAGTAGCAATGGCATACAGTAAAGCACTGAGAGGGCTTCCCTGGCGGACCAAACAACGAAGAGTCCACTCATCAGAGCTATCCCCAGAAAGAATGCAAGCCGCATTGCTATCTCTGTAAAGCCAGTAAATAACCTGCTGCATTTTTGGTCCTAACCCCAAAGCTCACATAGTTTGCGAGATGAAATCCCATTGAACAATGTCAAAGGCTTTTGCAATATCTACCTGCAAGAGTAGAACATCCTACTGCATGTATTTGGCATATTCAATCCCAATATAAGCATTGGTAATGTTATCTGTGATATGGCGACGTGGAACAAAGCCATATTGGGAGGGATGCAACCCATCATGTGAATAACCTTTAATCCGATCAACCGTCATTTTGGCAATGATCTTGTAAATGACTGGCATGAGCGTGATTGGCCTCCAATCACCAAGTGAATCACATAGCTGCTTTTTTGAAATCAGCTTGAGAAGACCCTTTTTCCATGACACAAGCATCTGTTGATTTTGCCATGCAGTATTTACCATTTGCAGCAAGGTGAATTTAAGAAGAGCCCAGAATGCAAGAAAAAATTCAATAGTGAGACCATCCCATCTTGGAGATTTCCATCTGCCACAGGATCTTAGTGCATCAGACAATTCCCTTTCATTGAAGAAATGTTCAAGTTCCAAAGCTTGAGCATCATACAGAATTGGATGAATATGCTGTAAAAGAAGCTGACGTGCAGACACAACCCGAGGAGAAAGAGTATCCACATGCCCAAAATGAGTGGAGAAGTGCTGCACACATAAATCAGCAAGCTCTGATCAAGATGTTGACCAAGAGCCATTAGGCATTCAGATCCGATAGATATTGGCAGCCTGTTTTTTGTAGTGTAAACTCTTAAAAAATTGCTTGGAAGAACATCCTTTATCCAAAAATGCCCGTTGTCTGGATCGAGTTTCCCATTTAGCAAGCTTTCTGCGATCATTGGATTGAAGAGAGAATTGAGCCTGACATAAGAGCATGCTTTCCTCTGAAGACAAAGGGCGAAGATGAGCAAGCTCAGTCAAACTCTGACAAGTAAATTTGGCATGTGCTACAGTCTCCCTTGTGGCTTGCATATAGGATTTGCCATAATCTCGAATAACTGCTTGCATCCGAGCAACAAAAGCCTACCAGGCATAATCCAAACCAATGTGTATCTGACAAGAGAGAGGCTGAATAGCATCAAAGACCAAGGCTTTGAAGTCAGCATGCTCTAGATAACTATTATTAATCAGCAAAAGCCTTCAGCAAGGCAATCTGTCAGTGGGAAATTCATGTAAGGAAAGCCTCAACCAAAGAGAAGCATGATCCGAATGTGTGAAGCATGATCAACCCAAATTTGACAAGTAAAGGCATCACAATGTTGTGGATCAATCTGATACCATTTGTCCAAGCATGCCTGATAAGAAGATTGAGCATTATGTTGAAAGGTATAGCCCTGAAGCATGGGCTATAACTCCTTCCAGAGATCAACCAAGTGCAACTGAAGCAAAAAATCAAACCATGCTTGTGTTTCAGAAGCCAACATATGAGTGTGGCCTGAGGTGTTGTCACCTAATTGAGGGCATTATTAAAGTCACCACAAATGAAGGCATGTTGTCGCCATGGATAAGTATGCATGGCAACCCAAATTAAAGCTCTATCACGAGAAGATTGGGGGGCATAAACCGATGCAAATTTAAAAATTTCCTCCTGAACAAGGCATTGAACAATAATCCATCTACCATGGCGATCATTAAGAGCCACAACAGGTTGAAGGTCGTGCTTTACCAAAGCCACACCAGAAAAGGACTGCTCTCTAGCATAGAAGATATCATAACCAGCAAAATGGCCTATCTGACCAGCATACATATGCTGATTATGCTCTTGCAAAGCAACTATATCAGGCTACAATTGCCTGATATACATCCAGACCAGTTTCCATTTGCAACCATCACACATTCCCTGTACATTGAGGGTAACACACTTCAGATGATCAAGCATATTTACAGTTATGGGACAGGTATGTACAGCAACTAACGGGCTATCTACCTCTACATTTCCACCTCAATGTCCGGGCCTCTGCCTTGGGATGAAGCATCAGCCTGAGGAGAGGACAAAAGTACAGCAATTTCTTCAGGAAACAAGGTCCGATTTGTAGCCACAGCAGCCCAGGTCAAGCCAACACTAGAGTTTTTAGCATGTGTTTTCCCATGAGAGGATGCACCACTCCAAGTCCGAGAAGGCAAAGGTCGCCTGGGGGAGAACACTTTGCGAGGAGTTTGCCATCCATCAGTCAAAAAATTTTCCCCCTTCCCCTGAGGTGGAGAGGACAAAGGCATAGGAAAAGAAGCATTACCATTTGAGACAGCCGGGGCTTTGCCTTTGTCTTGAACAGAGAAAATTTGTTTGGCATTTGCATTCTTATTCAAAGGCTGAACCATTTCAGCTTGCACTGGCATCTGTGGAGCTCGGAAAGGGCATTGTGAAGCCATGTGCCCAAATTGCTTGCATTCAAAGCAAGCACCTGCAAATAGTCTCCTTTTGAGCTTGTAAAAGGCACTCCCCATGGAAACATTATTCACAGTAACCGAATATGAAGCTAAAGTGGGAAGATTCGTATCCCACAAAATGCAAAAGCGATTCGAATTTCCATTAGGTCGCGGTGGACATACCACCTTACCGAGGGAAGCTGCAATTTTAGGTGGAAGAGAAGACAAGCATTGAGGGAAATCCACAACTTCTACCCAAATAGGGCAATGATGTCGAATCAATGCGTCGAATCAATGCCTGATAATCCTGGGTGGGAGACCAGGGCAGGACATGGACCATCTGCTAGCCATAGAAGAGAGGAGAGTGCTCCAGCAAAACCTGACGGTGCTCCTCATCAGCCATGATGATCTCTAAAAAGCCCCTCGCCACATAATGAACTTTTTTGACATAAGAACCACCCAGGGTTCGAGTCAACCAATTCTTAACATCTGCTGCAGCAGGCATCTGTCCTGGGAAGAAAATTATAATGGCATGCTTTGCATACTCCTTAACTGGATCAAATATATCATCCACTTCCACCATAATGCCAGTGGTGGGAAGTGGATCTTTCCAACCTTTGCGGGTGTCTTCAAACCCTTCATGCATAACCTCATAAACCAGCTGAGCCTCAACAGAGTCATGAAGGGAATCATCTGAATTTATCACTTGTTTTTGTTTCTTATTGGAAACCGACTTGTCTTTGTGAAAGGTTTTCTCATAGGAATAATCCGCCATTCGAGTTAAGGAAAAGGCTTGGAAGCAACAACGCTTTACAAGGAGGAAAGCACAACAGATACAAAACTGTATGGATTTTTCTTGGTTGTACAAACAAAATCGTATAGATTTTTGACAGTATGAAAAAAAAATCTGACAGCAAAACTGTACGAATTTTCCCAACTATACAGACTATACGGATTTTCCTTGACTATATGGACAAAATCATACGGATTTTTGACACTACAATTTTTATTTTTTATTTTTTTTTGAATTTTCTAACAAAGCGTACACACACAAAATGGGCGTCAAACGGAACCTCGAAAGCGTCAAATGGAGGGAGAAACAAGCAGCTGCAACGTGGGAGCACGAGGGCTAGCATGGGATCTCTCTCACACACACACACACACACTCTCTCTCTCTCTCACACACACACAGACACACCACCATCCCATTCGCATATCCAAATTTCCAAAGTCTAAAGCTCGATTTCGTTTTGTTTCGTCTCACTCACTTAGTTGGCTCCTTTTCTACTTCAGTTGGCCTTAGTTTACTTTAGTCTCAATTCATTTCAGTTCACAAACTCTAGGTTGGGCACCCCTGGCCCAACCTTGAGGCTAGGACCAACATTGGGGTAGTTAGATCTATGCAGGCCAACATGGAGCCTACCAAGCTGAAGTCATTTATTACCTCGACGCCAGCTAGTAGGATTTCTTACTCAACTATTGCTACTTTTTCCTCAACTCCTAGCACAAAGAAGGATGAAGACCATTTCAGATCCATAGGAGCGTATTTATTATCTAGAGCTCGAAGTTCAAGAGCTCAAGCTTTAGCTTTGTAGCTCTAGGAAGGAGAGTTCTTGATATGGATGCAAAGCAAGAAGTTGTCCATGAGGTACTATACAAACGTAACACATCTCCACTGATGCCACAATTGGTTTCTAAAGTACAGGAAATGGTCATTGCTCAAGTGAAATCAATGAAGCAAGAGATGATTGTTGATGTAAACAGCAGAGTGAATAAAGTTGATGTTTACATGGAAGTAAAAGAGCAAGAATCTAGAATGAAAAATAGAACGATCTTTCGCATTGGGAGGTTAAAAGATGAATGCCATCACGATGATAATCACATGCCATAAGAAGGAAGTACCACAAGTTGAATGGGATGAGAATGATATATGTAATTAGGTCAAAATGGCACACAAGCACAAGTCCACTTCTGAAGGGAGAGCAACAGGGGTTAAGATCCTCAAACAAACACATAAGTTGAGGGATACCAAAGATTTGGATATCTGAGAAGCTCACTTTGATCTAGCTCAAACAACAAATAGTGAACTCATCAAAGTAAAGGAAGCACGCAAAGCAAGCAAATGGGAGGTTTACTGAGATGGGCAAGCACTGATTAGGGACTTCAAATCCAAACCCAAAGACTCTCAGCCTTAAATTGATGTTATGAAGGCCACCCACGAGACATGAGCTACATTCCAATCACTGAATTTTCACAAAGTCGTGGATTCCATTCACCACAAGATCTAGCGGGTACAATGAGATCTTTAGTGCTAAGAATAAAAGAAATTGGCACTTTTACGTTCACAAATGTGCTGGTTTTGGCAATGCAATTGCTGTGATGAGTTGTTTTTGCAAGGCTTCAACTTAGCTTTGTTCATTTTGCTAGGCTTCATGTGAAAACAAATTGAGTAGATGATTTTATTTACCATATTTCATTTTCCCAAGCCATGCCTTCATGGTCTGATGTTAAATTGAATCACCGAACAACATAAAGGTGGTACACCTTTCTGCAATTATGGTTCTTCTCAAACATTCTTGCGAGTATTATAGACGTTATCCAATTGAGTGTGAAAAATCTCTGGCTCGCCAGAGTTTTATTTTGCTGTATGTTCAGCTCTTCCGCGCCCACCACTCAAGCTATTATTGCATAGCTTAAATCAATCTGGGCTGTTCTAAGGTCTCACCTGCCAAATTCCTGACAGAAACGAGAGGCCATGGCTTGAAATTATTCTAAGCTCCTTCAAATTGCTCCTGCTTTTTAAGCCTCAGAGTTTCCTTCGAGAATTACAAAATGGAGGATGTCAACAGCAGCAACTCAAACTAGTTGCCGATACATGAAGCCAATGCCAGTCCGATCTCTTCCTTGGCCTTTGTGTCAAAGGGATTCTCTCCCAAGTAAAGATCCAAGAATGCACGGCACAAGAGAGGGCTTTGCACAGTCCCTATTTCAGTTCCATTAACTGCAGTCACAAATCGACCACAACTAGTAAGCTTATGAGTTTTTTTCCTACTAGCTCAAGACAGGGAAAGGCAGTATACCACCAGATCTGCAATATCCTACCAAGCCTAAAATTAAAAGCCCATCCTTCATCTTGATGATATCTCACATGTATTAAAAGCAATACAATGTGTGTGTGTGTGTGTGTGTGTGTGTGTGTGCGTGTGTGTGTGTGTGTGAGAGAGAGAGAGAGAGAGAGAGAGAGGAGGAGGATAAATGTGCAGGTCACTCCTATGGCAATGAAGGCATGATAAAGACTGAAGTTGAGGACAATTTTATACCTTTAAGAAAGAAGTTAGACTCTTCATTGAAATCTTTAGACCTGACTTACTTTTTGTCTGAAGAATATGACCGGGATGCCTGGTGATATCTATTGTTGTTCCTTGCGGTAGCTTAAATTCATCTCTGAACAACTTTGTGAAACTGCAAACAATAGAAAAATGAGAAAACATCAAAATGTATGCGTTCAAGTGTCAATGGCCAATACCAAGCAAAGGCACATTATCAAACCTTTCAAGCAGAGGTTTATTTTTTCTGTGCCACTGAATTTTTTAATTCTGCTGCCAATAGACTCTTCAAATGCGCTTCTGACCGAACCAATTTTTAATCGTCCGTATACAATCGTTAGCCTTACGGTCAAATCCACATCGAAGTCTACGATATCATCATAAAACGCCTTGCTTTCCTTCAATTCTGCACCTAATTGTCCCGTGTATTTATCACCCAGTTTCTCCTTGAGACTCGCCTCACTAGCATAAACACCTGCCGGAATAGAACAAGAGGCAATGGGTCTCGTCAGTTTCTTTCACATATGGGCATTGGATGCATGTACATGAAAAGAATGCCACTGGACACTTGCTGTGCTTTTACTGCTGGAAGGCGACTTGACACAAAGTACGGGTTGAATGGGTCGAATAATCAGAAGCACTAACTTAGAAGGCTCAATCGGGTAGATTTGAGGCTTGGCAGCACAATTGGCGATCAAGCGGGTGCAAATCTCTCTATGTCCAAAGCAGCAAGGTGAAGAGAATCGTACCGAATGCATAAACAGTGATGTTCTTGAGCCCAAGAACGCTCTTCTTACGCAAACCGACGCCTGCAAGAAGCTTTTCCTCGTCCAAAGAAGCCGGGAAGGAGACGCCGGAGGAAGGCTCGGTCAAGACAGAGGGTGAATGATGGGCGAAGGAGGCGAGGCAAGCGAAAGGGGCGGGGGCGGTGAGGCAAGGATTGGAAGGGAGGGCGGCAGAGAGGGAGGATCGGGGGCGAGAGAGCTGGGGGCTGAAGGATGCAAAGGCGATGGCAGAGGCACCCACAGCCAATCCCACAGCCACCTTCACAGGAGGAGGCACAGGGAATTGGCTGAAGGAGGAGGAAGAAGACGCCATAGCTATAAGTTAAGCAATTATAGCTTTAGCTATCTATTATGCTATAGGCACCTAAGAGCCATAGCTATAGCTTAAGGCATTATAGCTTCACCTATTATTATAGCACACACACCTCAAAGCCAAGGAGGTGTAGGCACCTCAAAGCCAAGGAGGTGTAGGCACCTCAAAGCCAAGGAGAACTCACTCTAGTAGCTCAGGGAGTTTGGGCGCTCACCCACTTTCACAGCTCCCCGCATTCACTCCCCCTGAGGGAATGCAACAGGTTTCCTAGCAAGTAGTGTGCCCCTCGTAGTTGGCACTGTGTGTGTGTGAGGGGGGATTTGAATAAATTATAGCCTTACAGAAAGGGGGTCACGTAAAATGGGAGGAAAGTCCAAAGAGGCCTAGGAAAATGCCAAGGGAAATCCTTTCTCGACGAAAAGTCCAATGGGTTCACCTTATTTTAGCCTCTTAATTTCTTCCATGATTGGTGGTGTTAGTTGTGATTATGATGTATTATTGTAAAGATGGTGATTTATATTCGAATCCCTTCCGAACACCAACCCTGTATGTACCTTTAGAGCAGATGATTAGCACCATTAGCTTATGTTCATATAAGATGGAGCAATTGCTATATTTGTGGAAGATGGACCCAATAACTTTTAGCGCACCGCTTTTTTTGTTCTGCATTCCATTAGGGCAGTCTGTCACGAAGTTGCCATATCTCGCTTTGCATATACATACATAGTGAATTATACACTTCATGATGCCATGACTAAAAAACAATTTCTAAAGCACCGCCTACCGCCAATGCCTATATCCATCATTGGTAATCATTTGAAAAAGCAATTCCAGAAAGAATTGTCTCCTCTAGCTTTGCATCAATAGTGCTTAGCTTCTCAATCTCTATGATCTTTTGCCTATTTGCTTTGTACAATATCTTGTTTTCCTCCTATATATTGCAATTTGCAACATATAAATTCAATAAAATATGGTTTGAGCAAATTCCATATACAAAAGAAGATAATTGATTGGCTCATGGTTCTAATGTTGTAGGTAATCAATCATAGAGACCTTTTCTTCCATGATTTGTACTAACCTATCAGCTTCAAGCAAATCAACCTCTTTGGATTTTGTCAATTGGTCCAAAGCTTGGTAGTCTTCTCGCATCCTCAAAACTGAGAATAGTACCAAAGCCAAGGATTAACCTATGGATATTGCATTTAAAATTAAACTAAAAATGAGAGTACACACACACACACACACACACACATATATATGTATATGTATATGTATATGTATATATATATATGTGTGTGTGTGTGTGTGTGTGTGTGTGTGTGTGTGTGTGTGTGTGTGTGTGTGTGTGTGTGTGTGTATGTATATATATATGTATGCATATGTATGTATGTATGTATGTATGTATATATATATATATATATATATATATATATATAAACACACACATATATATACACAGTATATTCTCTCTCTCTCTCTCTCTCTCTCTCTCTCTCTCTCTCTCTCTCTATGTGTGTGTGAAATGAACCACATACAAATGTTGAGAACACCCCTTGAGGCATCATTACTATGAATAAAAAGTCGAGAAGCAATGCGTCAAAGCTGCATTTGAAAAAAGCATTTAAGTGTTAATATATTATTAACCGGGGTGTCATCCTTTTTACATACCAAAAGGCTAGGCCCATGCTAAGAAGAGCACACATGACCTTACTCCTTGAGGGATATCCAAAAAAGACTATGCATAAAGAGATGCTCAAGTACCTTAGGTGGGATAGGACGACTTAGTACGGCTCTGCAAGTTTGAGATCACGATTCATGATGATCAACTGAACAAGATGAGAGAAAGACCGTCTCTGTGCCTCGTATCCAACCTGAGCAAGGCCTCGAGTTGCAAGTAGGCTCAAAGCCTTGAACTTGAAGCCTAGAATGATGGGTTGGAGCTGCAAGGACTTTCTGGAGTTTGGAGCCTAGAGGTGGCTGGCATGCACATGCGACAGGGCCTAGAAATGGAGGTGGTTGGGAGCTTGGAAGGTGTCGCAATGTCGCTCTGGAGGTTGGAGTCCGGAGGTGGCTGGAAGTGCACATCCTGGGGCTTGTTTCCCTACCATGGGGTGCAGTGGTAGTGGCAGCAGATTTTGCCACCAGTGGCCAATAGAGTCCACAGAGGCTCTGCTGGTTTGTTTTGGCCATCGGTGGCCATTCACCCAACAATCATCATCAAACTGCTGGGTGCGCGCACTGCATGGTGCAAAAACAGGCCACTGGAGGTGGCTGAAGGTGCATGGATGCCTAGAAGTTGGGGCCTGGAGGTGCACGATCGCTTGGAGCAGAGCCTCACACATGCTCAGAGACCCTTGCAAAAGCAACAATCTCCAATAGCAGTAGTGCTCACTACTCATGCACGAAGCCTTGCAGTAACAACACTCAATGATCAGAGAAGCTCGCGGAGTCGTGGTGGTCAAAGAAGCTCGCGGAGTCGTAGTGGTGAGAGAAGCTCTGCACAGGGCAGGAGGTTCATGACATTGGACGCAACAATAGCAGCCCTCGCATGAGGTGAGAGGACGACGAAGTTGGAGGTCGAGCTCCATGAAGTGATGGGTGAGAGAGTACTCAGAGTAGAATGGAGAGGGTGATGAAGCGTAGCCCAAGGTGATTAATGGTGTTGTTTCCCAAGGTGATGGCAGCACTGCTTGCGTTCAAGCAATTAAGGTGTTTTCCCTCCAATCTCCCCTTGCAACACGTGGCATTTTCTCTACAATCTCCCTTCGTGACATGTAGCACTTGGCTCTCCCTCCCCTCATGACATGTTGCAAGGTTGGCTGCCTCCTCCGTCCTTAAGATATAGTAAGAAGTAAGATAAGATAAGATAGTAAGATGTATATAGAAAATAAGATATAGTAAGAAGTAAGAAGTAAGATAAGATAGTAAGATGTATATAGAAAATAACGATGACATTTTTTTAAAACATTGTGGCACATGCAAAGAAAAGGACCACTTCCTCTAAGGCAACCTGTAAGCTAAGTGAATCTCCTATCGAATTTGAAAGGAAAGAATAAACAAAAACCAGTAACAAACTGAGCAAAGCTTCCAAGCTACTCACTTGGGGATTTGACCACAATGCATGAAAGAGTAAACACATCTTATTGATACTAATGTTACTTGGTGAATATGAGTTTATTTTGTAGGGAAGATTCAGCCTGAGAAGAAAGTGATGCATCAATTTAGGCATCAAAGATATGTTTTCTATCTTTTTATTTGCTATTAGGAATTACAATCCCTTACATGTATCACCATAAATGTGTTGGACACTTTTACATTTTCATGATAGAGTACTCTTTCATTTTCTTCTCTTTGTCTTTTCATTTCTTATACTCACAAAATTGGCCACACTAGTGGAAGAGTTCAAAACTTTGGTAGAAAAGCAAATTGGAAAGTTCATAAAGGCCCTTTGATATGACAATGGAGGGAATATAAGGCAAATGCCTTCAATTATCTCCATAGAAAGCATGGCATGAAGACAGTTTACATGTAGGTATACTCCTCAATAGAATGGAGTTGCAAAATGAAAGAACAAAATCATAGTAGAGTCAGTGAGATGCATGCTAGATAAGGAGAATGTTCCCCACCCTTATTGGGCTGAAGCATGTGAAATTGCAGTCTATCTCATGAATAGGAGCCCAACAATCATCATGTAGAATTTAATTTCAAAAGAAGGTTTCATAGGCATAAAGCCTTCTATTAGACATTTGAGAGTTTTTGGCTCTCTTGCATATGCACACAGTGCAGATGAACACCATAACAAGTTGCATATAAATGACATCAAGTGTGTCTTCACAAGCTATAGTGAAAAATCAAAGACATACTACCCCATTGATCCAGTAAAAAGGGAACTTATAATTTCCATACATGTTGTTATTATTGAGATAAAATCATACTTGATCAACATACAATCATTTTGGTTGCACCATCTACGAGTCCAACTATTCAAAAAATTCCATTTTGTAATTTTCTAGCTCACTCAAAAAGTGGAGTCTATTATGATGAGATGGAGTAAAGGAAAGAAAAGGTCCTACAGACAATTGATATATTAACTACAATGGTTATCACTAATATTATAGAGAGTTCCATTGCCAATGTCAGAATATCTACTGCGATCAGAAGGAAGTTGAAAGATGTAACTACAAAATGAACTTTTTATTCATGGCCAAAATAATGAAATTAGAAGAACTGACCTCATTCTAAGAAGCAAAGCAAGTTCTAGAATAAAAACAAGCAATGGATGATGAGTACAATGCTCTCATAAAAAATCAAAGATCGAGTTTGATAGACTTACTATAGAGAAAAAGCCAATAGATTCAAAATGGGTTTACAAAGTCAAGCTCACCTCAGATGGAGAAGTTGACAGGTACAAATCTACGTTGGTTGTCAAGGGATGTGTTCAAGAGTATGGAATGGACTATGAAAAGACCTTTGTACTCAAAATGGTGATTACTCATGTTTCACACTTTGATTGGCTTATTTGCTAGATAGATGTCAACAATGGGTATCCAAGCAAGGAAATCTATATGACAAAACCTACAGGGTATATTGTGAAGGGATTGGAAAAGAGAGTCTAAAAAATTTAGAAATCTCTCTATAGTTTGAAATTAGGAGTGCATACAATGAAAGGGTTTATTGTCTCAAGATTTCAACCATCAAATTCAAATCCATCACCACCTTCAAAAGAGTACTAAAGATACCATTCTTGCAATTCTTTATCTTGATGACTTGATCATCACAGGTTTTGAGGGACACATTCTTATTTTGGAACCTAAAGGTTGGACTTTGACATGAAGGATATGGAAGACTCCATGATTTCATGGAATAGAAATACCGAGGAAAGAGACATGTATTACACTTCCCCAAGGCAAGTGCACATATAAAGTACTCAAGTAGTTTCATCTACATGAATGCAAGCCACGAGCAACACTTGTGGAAAGCAACGTCAAATTTCAGCTCTTAACAATTCTCCTACTTTAGATCCTCATTAGTATAGATAGCTTATTGGTATCTTGATCTACTTGACTATCACCATGCTAGACATATCTTATTCAATTGGTGTTTTAAGTTCTCAAACAATTTGTGTAGAATCCCAAGAAGACTCATCTTGTCGTAGGAAAAAGAGTATTTAGATACTTTCATGGTACATGGGATTATGGATTGCATTATGCCAATCCAACTTACACTAGCATGAATCATAAAATCTTCCCAATAATTTTGTGTAGAGGGATCCATGTCGTTGCTCTGAAAACCTTGCCTCCAAAATGAAGCCCTCGGTGAACTGTTATCATGATTAAGTGGTAAGTTTTCAAAGGGTATCATTGCACTCTTTGTTGCTAGTGGCTACACAATCTTAACACTAGGTCCTTGATTGTATACGTATTCCCTAGCATACTACAACTGGACCTTCATAGAATGACCTCATTAATGGCTTCCTCTATCAATGACTCCAATATCCTTGAAGACATCATTACCAACCATCACAACCATCATGTGGTAGGCACAAATGTCTCTACAATGAAGCTCCCTCTCCAGTTACTTAGAAGGTCTTCACCTATAGTCTTTTGAGAAAACCAAGGAAAACAACGTACCCAAAGCAGTCTCTAAATTCATCAAAAGAATGTCGAATCAATAACCTTACCACCTGCATCAAGTGGCCAAGTCTCACAAGGCTATGGCTAGCTATGTATCGTTGGTTGCGACTTGATTGCAATGTTTCTTTCAATGGACCACCATTGATGGAATTCTATCCATAGCACATCTATGTAGCTCTTAATGAATCTAGTGATTCCAATCTCTTCAGACTCCATTCCTAAGTATCCCACCTAATCCTCATCTGCCCCAGTGACTTTCACTATGTCTTGTAACATCAAAGAGGGGTTATGCAATCAAATCCACCCAACCATGATTCCTAGTGAGCTCCCTTGTGTACCTCTGTTCCTAAATTCCTTCTCTCCTCCTACTTTCCATGTGGAGCCCTCTCTCTAGAAATCTCCCCCATGCCCAGTGCATGCCATGTGGACTCCTTTTGATGCTAAGTGTCCTTTTAACAGACCTTACCCTTTTGACCCCTCTTGGCATCCCTCCAGAATGCTAGGCCTATTTTTTCCTAGACATTAATTTGTGTGTCCATTGTTGCATTGTCAAGCCCTCTTGGTCTCCCACCAGACTATAACCAAGCCTCAGACTTTTGCAATTATGGATGGTGTAACATTCCCTTCCCAAGAATGGTTTACATCCTCAAAAACAAAATTGGGAAACCTCCTCTAGAGATTGCTTACCCTTTCCCACGTTGAACTCTCTTTAGGTCTATCTTTCCACTTTACTAAACATTCTTGCCATATTGTATGTCGTGTTCTTTTGTCTTTTCTATCTAAAATTCTTTCTGGTTCATGTGGTAAAGACGCAGGCTCAATGAGTTCAACTAGGACTTCATTTCGAATGAGATTATCATCATCTCCCAACTTTCTCTTTAGCTTACTTACATAAAAAACTGGATGTACTCTACATCCTTCAGGTTAGGCTAATTTGTAAGCAAGTTCTCCAATTCTTTTAAGTATTGTGAATGGTCCACAACACCTAGTGGACAACTTCAGACATTTACCTGTCTTTAGGGATTCTGAAATTTCAAGTACCCTAAGATAGACTTTCTCATTTACTTCAAACTCCAACCTTCTACCGTGGGGGTTTACATAACTTCTTGCTCTATCTTGAGCTTTGATGCTATATTTAGCTAACAAGCATTTGATTCATATCTTCAAGAAAGTCTTTGGCCGCTTGAATCTTC
Source organism: Dipteris shenzhenensis (assembly GCF_047967505.1). Taxonomy (NCBI): domain Eukaryota; kingdom Viridiplantae; phylum Streptophyta; class Polypodiopsida; order Gleicheniales; family Dipteridaceae; genus Dipteris; species Dipteris shenzhenensis. Next base: position 22,832,643 of record NC_141612.1, read on the forward strand.
TCTTTTTCAAGCCCCACTGCCATCGAGGCTCTTGATTGAAATCCATACATAATCATGAATGGACTAAAACCTGTAGTGGAATGTTTGGCACTGTTATATGCAAATTCTAATATTGGGAAATATTGTTCCCAATTAGTTTTCCATTTACTTACATATGCTTGAAGCATATTCTCAATTATCTGATTGACCCTTTCAGTTTGACCATCACTTTGTGGATGATCCGCAGTTTTCATATTCAACGAAGATTCTCCCACAATAAAATCCATGGAGACACTTTCCCATTTGCTAGATGGAATCTCCAATGGGTGTAGGAGACCTCCTGCCTTAAGGTGTTCAATCTTATTGACCTGGCATGTTTAGCACTTCAATACATAATCTTGGATGTCCTTACGTATTCCATGCCAAAAGAATTGCCTTTTCAGAAGTGCATATGTCCTAAGTGTCCAGCACTCGGACTATCATGACCCTCAAAAAGGATTTGGCAGCTAATGTCATTATTATTCAGGACACATACTCTATCCTTGTAGAGCAGGTAGCCATCCTCAATAGCATATTCTTTCCCATTTGAGTCCTTTATTGCCAACCTGTGGTGTGTCACCATTGCCATGTGACTCTTCACTGAAAGCCTCTTGATTAGTTAGACTCCTTTTCACAATTGCTTTCCATATTTCAGAGAAGTGAGGATTAAACTCACATTTTCCTTTTAAGAATGCTATGAGATCATTTTGAAATTGAGTAAAACTCAATTCATCAAGAATTGGCATTCAGCTAAGGGAGTCTGCTACCACATTGAACTTCCCCTTCCAATATGTCAGTTGTATATCAAACTCTTGCATTAATTCAGCCCATGTAGCTTTTCTACCTTTAAGCTCTAGCTATTTGTAAATCCACTTAATACTTTCTTGATCAAGATGATCTTGAATTTGGCACCGTATAAATAGTGCCTCCACTTCTTCAAAGCATAGACTATAGCATACCATTCTTTCTCATATGCTGAGTAATTCCGTTGGGCACGGTCTAACTTCTTTCTTTCAAAAGTCACTGGTCAACCCTTTTGTAAAAGTACCACCCCAACAATAGTAAAATCACTAGCATCTCTCTCAACCACGAATGGTTCATTGGGATCCACTACCTTCTTTAAGACAGGAGCTACTGCTATAGCTACTTTTAATTTTTGAAAACTCCTCTTTTGAAGTTCATCCCATATGAACGTGCTTTCCTTCCCCTTAAGCTGGTCCGTCATCATAACAACAATCTTAGAATAATCTTGGATGGATCTCCTATAGAATCCAGACAAACCCAAGAATATCTGTAATTGTTCTAGACATTCTAATATGGCCCTCACCTTTTTAGAATCCATACGAATCGGTTCTTGGGATATTATATGTCCCAAGTACTTTACTTCTTTTTCAAAGAATTCACATTTGGAATCTTTAGCAAAAAAGTGAGTTATCTCTAAGCAGCTGGAATAATTTTCACAAATGTTCCAAATGTTTTTTCATGGTTTTACTATATATAAGGATATCATCTAAAAATACTACAACAAATTTGCCTAATTATGGCCTTAAGACACTATTCAAAAGTGTCATGAAAGTTGCTGGAGCATTTGTTAACCCAAATTGCATCACTTTAAGCTGATAATGCCCATATCTAGTACGGAATGATGTTTTAGGGACATCTTCTTCTCTAATTCGTACTTGGTGATATCCTGATCCTAAATCAATTTTAGTAAAATACTTTGCCTCTTGTAATTGATCAAAGAGCTCATTAATGCGAGGCATAGGATACTTATTTTTAATGTTGATTTTATTTAATGCTCAGTAATCTATGCATAAACACATAGTACCATCCTTTTTCTTTACCAGTAAAGCTGGTGTAGACCAAGGTGAGCTACTTGGTTGAATTTGGCCCTTCCTAGGGTATTCAGTTAATTGTCTTTTGACCTCAAGTTCCTCCATTTGACTAAGTTTTAATGGGGGTTTAGAAACAAAGGTAGATCCATAGATAGCAAAACATCTTTAAATTCAAACATTAAATCATTGAAAGAAGATTTATACTTTTTAACATTATCAAAAACAAGATTACTTCTTCTGATGTAGAAGACATAAAATCACCAATAAAAGTAAGTTCACAGAGATATACCTCACATTCTTCTTAGTGTAGCAGTCATTCTAATTCCATCAAACAAATAAGAGGAGAATTGGGCACATCATGTTCTTCATGAATCTGGAAGACTCTACCATCTTTTTCAGATATTAAGATAACTCCGCTGTAAGCCCAAGACTATACAACCATTCTCGACCAAGAACATGTGTTCGATCGAGATGCATAATTTGGAAATCCAAGGCATCCTAATAACCTTGAATATCTACCTCTACACCATGAATCATGGTGTTCCAAACCTTTTTATCACTAACCTTTGCCAAAGAGACCACATATTTGTGGGCACTTTGACTCTCAGGCAATTTTAATATCTTAACTAGCTAGTATTCCAAGAAATTATGTGTTCCACTATTATCAACCATCACTCTTACCCTTTGCCCCTTTATTTTTTCCATGCATCCTCATTAAATCATGAGTATGAAAGGTGGACTACCACATTGCCTATGATAGATAGCACATGGTGTAATCCTCATGATAGACCTCTACTTCAGCGCTGTACTTTTCAGTACCATTAAGCGACAACACCTGCACCGCATGTACTTATTGTTGTGGAGGACTATTTGGGGCTTTAGCTTCCGCTTGTTTATTTTTAGGTTAGTTCCAAGCAGCATGGTCTTTGCCCAAACATTTGAAGCAAAGGTTTTCCTGCTTGGCCTTTCATAATCCTCTTTCTTCAAGATAGGATAATTTTGTGTTTGAGGTTTCTTAGGTGGTGCTTGAGAAGCCTCCTTCTTAAAGTGCCACTTCCTTTTCAAATTGGAAAAACTTGTTGAACTTAAGAACAAAACCTATATGTTTTAAAGCTCCAGCTTTAGGGTTCCTCATCATATCGTTGTATATTTGGGCATACTTAATTGCTTCTTCAAAGGTTTTGGGAAAATTTCTTCTCACCTCAACCTGAAGTGTCTTTGATACCTCTCATGAAACCCCTTATCTTTTGGAATTGATTAATTCCCTTCAGCTTAAGGACTGCCTCCCTATAGTTTACTATATATTGGACTAGAGTGTTTTAGTGCAATTGTCCCAAGCCGCCCATGCTCTTTCTAGTTCATTTTTCGATAAAAACTCTTTTGAGAAGGCTTGTTCAAATTCAGCCCAATACCTAGGAATTCTCTCATTTTCTCTGAGGCTCATCCACCATTTATAGGCCTTATTTCCAAGGGAAAGACTTGCTTCCATGACTTGATTTTCAGGAGAGGTGTTTCAAGTCAATGGAAGTCTTGTCATTTTTGCAAGAGCGTATTAATCGCGTCCTTGTTATGTTCCTTTTCTTCCCCATTGAAAATTGGTGGTTTCAAGTCCTTAAGAATGTTAGAGGTTTCTCTAACCCGAGCGGTGGGCCTCTCAATTTGACTAGGAGGAGCGGGAGTTATCGATTCAGAATCAAATAGTTTAGTTATGGCTTCAGTTAGTTATGGGAGTTATCGATTCAGTATCATCAATAGTTCCTAACTACGTTTCTATGTTTCGCAATCGAGTTTCAAGTTTAATCAATTCCAAATATGAAATTCCATAAACACCGTAGTCTATGTCCTCCATTTCCACGTTATCCTCTTGAGTTTCATTATGTGCTTTCTCATGTATTTCCTCTTTCATAATCGTCTTTCTCTCGATAAAGCTTTCTGCTTTATAAAAATTTGGAAAACTCGCATTTGAAAATGTTTACTCTAGAAAGGGATGAGATGACTAGGGAGAAAGAGGAAAGAGCTAGAAATGGAATTTTCTCTATGGCCTTGGATTGATCTTCTCGCTTTCTTTGATTCACGATCTTCACTTTCGATCCCGCTCTTTTTGCTTTCTTCTATCTCAAACTCCTCGCTTTGAACTCCTCGATGTTCTTTTTTGAGTTTGGCGAGGCTAAGAAGGTTGGAAGAGTTAGGGTCCTTTAGGAAAGAAATGAGGTAGATTTTAAGTCCTTGGGGGTGAAAAAGAGAACCTTAGAGAGTGAGAGGGGGTAAAAAGGCAGTAATGAAGTGGATTTTCCAAAGGCTTGTAACCTTGGAAGATGTGGCTTGTGTTATTCTCTGATTTTATGTACTTCCTTTCTTGTGTATTTTGTCGAGCTACCACCTCAAGTCATCATTTATTCCTACTCAAGGCTTAAAGCTCCAAATCCATGTGGAGTATTCGTGTGATCTGCACTTCTTCCTTTCAACGAGTCTATGATGTGCTGCTTCTGCTGGTAACGCATTTGATCTCCTCTCCTACGCATGTATTGCCCACAACAAACTGCTCAATTTGATCTCCAGCCCATAATTATTTCCACGTTGGTGCTCAAGCATCAATTATCGCCGCTGTTCATCCATGGAAATGGAAATCAGCATATTGTTTATTCTGCAAGGATCGAAATATCTTCAAGCTTCTCTTTCTACAGCCACGAATCGCGCGCAGGTGTATAATAGCCTCGAAAACTTTTGACAAATTTTTGCAAGTTCTGTATGCTTGATCGTTAAAGTGACGCCAACCGGGTCCTTCATTATTCTTCTGACATACTTCATTGACGATTACTGGACCATGAACCAAGGAAGCCTGAGCTTCATTCGTCAAATTCCAGAAACGACAGGCTTAACTGAGTACACAAGGATAGGCGTAGCACTGATTGACGGTAGCATCAACAAATAAAGATTAATTTTTTGGGATAACGCGTCAATTCCCACCAGATCATTGTATTAGCACGCTTTGATACCAATGTAACATCAAAGGAGGTATTCTGCAGTCAAATCCACCCAGCCACCACGATTCCTAGTGACCTCCCTTGTGTACCTCCGTTCCTAAATTCCATCTCTCCTCCTACTTTCCATGTGTGTGTAGCCCTCTCTCTATAAGCCTCCCCCATGCCCAGTGCATGCCATGTGGACTCCTTTTGATGCCAAGTGTCCTTTTAAAGGATCTTACCCTTTTGACCCCTCTTGGCATCCCTCTATAATGCTAGGCCTATTTATTCCTTGACATTAATTTGTGTGTGTTGTTGCATTGTCAAGCCCTCTTTGTCTCCCGCCTCACCATAAGCAAGCCTCAGACTTTCACAATTATGGCTGATGTAACATGTCTTAAGCCTTATTAATTGAGAAACTCTAGTTGTCTTTCACCTTCACAAATGGTTTTGGATCTATAGGCTCCAAGGACCACGACTCATGTAAACATGAACATGCTCAGACCCCTATTTATATATTTCACCTCAACCTCACCTCAATGATCTCATGCCGTACACAAGGAGCATCCACTAGGAAAGCATCTTTTGTTACCTCATTATATCACTCACTTGACTCCGACTTTTGTCCTTGGGATCCTCCTCCTCCTCCTTTTCATCTACCTTCTTTTTCTTGAAATCCCTTGCATAGTGTCTAAGTATGTCACAAAACACAACTTTTCTTCTTCTTGTTGCTCTCAATATTTGAAGATTCTACCATCTCATCAAATGAAAATATACTAAGCTCCTTGAACTTATCCCTTGTTGGCCCTTGCTAGGCTTACATATGAACTTAGCCCTTGCCGGGCTTACATATGGTTTCCTTTGCCTTTGTCTAAGAAATTGAGGGATTTTCTTCACCATCTCCTCTATACATCTTTTATCTTCATTCTATAGAAGCAAAGACCCCAACTCCTCAAATGTGAGTGGCTTGGTTTGTTTTTGGTCATTATGAAAGTACTCAATCCTTTCTAAAGCATGTTGAGGATGAGCATGACCAACCAATTTGTGTGTCCAACTTTTAGTTACCAATTCATCCATGAACAACTCCACCTTCATGAGGTGATCATGCATACTAGCCGCAATCCTGAAAGATGATAGCCATATTTGCAGGACAACGTGGCATCCCCATAAGCAGTGAGGGATCATCTCTAAAACTCCATCCACACAGCCAGTGCATCTATTGCCATCCACCCACATTTGCTTTAGCTAGGGACCGATGGGCAGACCCCATGAGCCATCAGTCAGAAAAAGTAGAAGATCTTGTGTGGGCACAAGCTCGTCCAAAGACAAAGCCAAAAATGGGCCATGACACCACTTGGGACATCCTACTCTAACCAATGGCATTCCCTCAAGGGGGACCATGCTGTAGCCTCGAGTTATAAGCAGCGTCTGATCTGAGTAGAGTAAGGAAAGAAGGATACCTCCTCCACCGAATTCAAGTACCCTATGCGTATGGGCCAGAATCACTCTCTTGAATCCCATTGAATGTCACATAAGGTTCTGCCCTCCCAAATCCATAGGTGCCATACTATATCCTCCGGGGTCAATAAGACTATGGAGGGGTTGATGTACCAAGTCATGCCTAGCTGGCCTACTATCCAGACTTGTTGCCACTCCAAGTCCTCTAAGTCCTCCTCTACCTCATCCTCCAACTCTGACTCTGCCTACAACGAGCCTCTCGGTCCCACCATAGAAAAGTGAGACTAGTGGGATTTGAGGGAATCATGAAAGAAACGTATTTGGAGCGGTACCCCCATGCGTGAAAACTATCCTAACTAGCAGTGGGGGGTCCAAGGACTCCACAAACCCTCTCACCATTAGTCTAGGATTGCTGCCTCAATCTCCAACATCCTAGTTCCTGCTCCATGGACGTGAGAGAGGGCATGTTTGCAAGCCTTTGTATCTCTAGGAAGTTGCCTCCATGCCCCAAAGGATCTAGCTAGTCCACTATCCCACTATTCCCATCCAATGTGCATTCATTACCCTAGCATGCATCCCTTTGAGTCTTTGATCTTTGGGTGCCAAATGAGTGGCATCTGTCTCTCAAACTCCTCTCTGCAAGATGGTCAAGCCCTGATGAGTCCTCCCACCAATCTTTGCCACTCCATAGAGTCTCCTCATCCAAGGAGGGGACGAGCATTTTCCGAGCAAAATCTTTTGAGCGTCCGAGTGAAGGAAAAAAAAAGCTTCCAACTATGTAAAAATATGGCACAAATAGATCGAAACAAAACATAGTTTCACTTAGAAATATGAAAATTATTATTGCAATGCCCATTTTATACACAAATCTTACTGGAATCTTTGGGAATGGTGAGTAACATAATGGGATGGCTTTTGAAGAAACCCATGTGTAGAGTAGACTTCTCTTTGAAAATTCCCTTATGATCATTCTTACAACTTTTACTTAATAGGGGGTGACATTGAAAACCCTCTCTCAACCTAGCCTCATGAAAGGGTTTATCCAAAGAAACCTCATTGAAGTAAGCCATCAAGGTAGTTTCGCGAGCGAAACCTCTTTGAAGTAGGTCTTCCAAGGTAGTTTCCCAGCGAAGCTACCATGGACAACACTTTTAAAAGTGGCATAACTTTCACATCCAATGTCCAAATATAGTCATTCAGCCACTCAAATTGATCGGAAAACCCCATTTAAGCACATCTATGGGGTTATATTTTGAAAAATCATGCATATATAGTATTAAATATTACATATGTTTAATGAGAGTGATATATAAGCCCAAGTTAATACTTATTTTTAGTAATTTAAACTTCTTTAGTAACATATCCATAAATATCTTGTTATTTATGCTATTAAAACGATCAAAAGTTCTTGTCATATTGATATAAATGTGTTTAAGAAGTAATTATATATGTATAATATTATTACATTGAAGTGATTATGAGGGATGTTTCTTAAAGGAATTATTTTTCAACACTTTTGTTAGGTAATAATAGGGGTACAAAGGATGTCTATGAAGAAGAAAATTTATGTTATGTAAAATTAAATGAGTGACAATTTTGTATATTTTTATGATAAAGGGATCTAGTTCTAGGGAAAATAAAAGTGTAAAAACCCTGTTTCCTAAAGAAATACAAAATTTTAAATCTCTTGAAAAGCATGCTCAGATACACCTACTCATAGCTTTTTGCTCGTAGAATTAACGCATCCCAGAGATCCCTTCCCTGTCACAAAAGCCTCAGAGAAGATCCATCGATAAGACTACTGCCACTGCGTGCCTGTGCAAGGAATGTTCCCAAGAAGCCCATGTTGGAGTAGGAGCTACCACGGTTCTGCGCCTGGAGTGAGGCCTCTCACAACCAACTTGCCCAAAAGGGCTCTGCTCTGCATCTCAGCGTTAGTAATGCCAACTTCACCCTATGCCTAAGGCAAAATCATTGTCTGCTAGGCCACCTTGGCTCTGGTGTTGTGCACATTTGTAAGCTATGTCAAGGAGGGTGACTGACCTCCATTACCGAAACTATGATCTGTCTCCCCCCTTTGGAATCATCATATCCAACCTCTACTCAAGGAATGCGGGAGGGATCTAGAATCGAAAATCTCCTTGCAGGAGGCTAATCTGAGTGAAGTGGAAGTATACTCCCAAAAGCATCGAAAAAAGGTAGGGGTGATTCCATCCTCTCTTGAGCACTTCTGGGCTGGAAGGGCCTGTAAGGCCTTCCACAACTCCTCATTAGTGAAGGGCACCTCCAGCCGTCTGTTAAGGCTCTACAAAACCAATGGGGGGACCTGCTCCCGGACTACCTCCCTAGCCAGAAGAGTGGTGGGTGAAGCCTCCTCTGACTAAAAGAGCTAGTGATAGAATGCTGTGGTCATCTCGAGAATCTCTTAAGCGTCAGAGTGCATATGCCCTTGAGAGTACCTAAGCGACTATAGCTAGATCCCTATAGAATGTGGTCTTGTGGTCTGAAATAACTACTTGGTCATCTTGTCTCCCTACCAGACCCACCTAGCTTGAGAATAATGATAAGAGAACTCGGCTCTTTGGACCTCCAAATCCTGTAGCTCTAAACATGCACACTCTAGATGGTCCCCAAGCCACCACTGGGACCCCGTATCCTGCTCCCTGAGTCTCTCACTGGATGCCAAGTCTCTACAAAGGGCTCTCTCTCGCTCTTGAAGGGCTGCTCTTCATCTAAGGGGCTAGCTCTAAAGCTCCTAGTTGCTCCACTAAATCCTCTCAACCACCCATGTCGCCCAACCCTCATCGGGTCTACACTTGCCAGAGTTCTACTATCAACTATTGTACATTAGTCTCTTGGAGGAAATCATCTAGAATGTAGACCCCCTTCTACAAAAGTCCATGAGATGGGGTTGCTCCAAATGAAGAATCGTAGGTGAGTGATCCGACATTGTAGTACCTGCTAGGATGCCGATGGAGCCGCCATGAAGTAGAGCCCAATCACCAATATAAAACCTGTCTAAGCACTCTAGCAACCCATCATGCCGTTGACCAAAAGAGAAAAGCAGGCTACGTGGAAGCCTAGTAAACTCAAGGTCGCACTAAAGATCCCTGCCATGCTGATTGCAAAAATGAACTCCTCACAGGATCTCCTCTCCACACCTCGCATCTCTGCAAAAGAGACTCCTCCTTGCTTATCCTCCATGAACTCTAGATTGTTGAAGTCCCAACCAACAATGCATGAGTCCACCTCTGGGAGAATCCATGAGCTGCCACCAGAAAGCCAGGCAATATTGTTTGCAAGCAGGTGCATATACACTCAAGATACCAATTCGGGCCTCTCCCAGCTGCAAGCCCATCCACACAGCACGGCCTGGATTGAGCTCACCCTATGCAAAGATATCTAGGGCCAATCCCAATCCTTGGGATATCAAAATGCATACCCTCTGTTCCTGCCAACTGCTGGGGACAAACCTCGGCGGGGCACCTCTTAGGGAGAAGGTGGTGTCGGCGAGTGATGCCTATTGTGGAGAACATGTGCTCCTGAATCAAGAGAAATTCAATTAGTCTACCTACCAAATCCTACTGCAATTCTTGAAGGAGAATCAGGTACTACCATTGGCTCTTGGTTGGCTGCGTACACAATCATGGAGCCCCTGTACATTCCAACTCACCACCGTCAAGTTCATGGAGAAGGGGTGGCAGTGAACAATGCTCGCTTGTGTGTGGGAGCTTGTTCTTAGACTCCAGACTTCAATGACTTCCTAGGGGTTTGAAGGGAGAGTAATCTGTGTCTATGCATCGATGGACCGGTGTCACCACCAGCTCAATCCATACACTTCATGCCCAATACTACATTAAAGGAATATCTATTTTGAAAAGATCAGTGCACTGCTGAAGCATCTAGTAATGGAGCTGTGAAAACAGTGTCTCTAGTGGTAATCAAATCACTACTACTACCAAGCCTGATCATCCGGGCTTTGTTGGGGAGAAACCAAACTGAAAGTAAGTAGAACCACCTTGAGCGAGCCAAAGGTCCATGCCCTGAGAACTCATCCACTCATCCATCATCTGCTATACTTGGTGCTCCATCATCGCATCAAAGAGCTATGGGGTCCACTTCTCCACCCCTATAGAGGCAAAATGGAGGCACTTCTCCACCCCTGTAGAGGCAAAATGGAGGATCTGAATTGGGTGGATGTAGGATCCTACCGCACTGATGGGGCTACAGAATCAGGGTGGTCAATTTTAGGGGCATGGGGTACTAGGGGGGGGTGAGAGTAATCACCATTGGAGGAGTAGGCGGTGGAGGTGGGGGAGGGCAAGGTGCAAAAGGGGCTACAGGGGGAGGCTGGTGGGTCCACTAGGGAAGGGGGAGGTGGATATGTGGGGTTTGCAGCTATCCCAAGATAAGGATGCTACAGTGGTGGCACTTGCGTCCTTTGAGGCTCCTCCTCCAGAATCTGAGGAGGGAGGGAAGGGGGCCGTGGGCACTGATGCTTTGGAGGTCACTGGAGTCTGCTCCTGCTGAGGTGGAGGCTTCTGCAGTGGGCAAGAAGTCTCTCCTCTAGAGGGGCCTGAGGGGTATCATGAGGTTAATGGCCAGCTCACCGAATCTCGTGGCGTGCCTACCTGCATGTCACTTATCTGGTTACTCTATGCTAGTGCACCTGCTTGTGCTTGCCTCTTACGGTTGGCACACTATCTTTGGTTCTTCTTGGCCCACTTACTCAGTTTCTTTTTCCCCACCTTGGTCCACCTTCCCTCCAAAGGCTCAACACGACTCTGCTTGCTATCGCAGGGAACTGCTGTTGTGTCTTCCTAGGTGGCCTCTGAGTCCCCTCCCCTCTTGTGTCACTGTGTTGTCCTTGTGTCTCCTAGGGGGTGTGTCTGGTGTAGGCCACGTGTACAATCTCTAGCTAGGTGGCCCTTCTGCCTGCACCTCAAACAGGTAAGCCTAAAACCTATAGGTACTAGCAAAGATCACCTCCCTACAAAGTCTCTAAGAGAATCACCTTTGGAAGGTCATCTGGACTCTCTACCACTAGCTTGAGTCAAGGGACCCCATCATCTATCACTGTTGCCACCTCCGACTGTGAAGGGTACTCTAAAACTGTGTTGAAAGCTTGCTCGTCGAAAGGGAGAATGGACTTGTATTCGCTCGGGAGCCCGAGAAACAAAGCATCACTAGGAAGCGGGAACATGGTGAGTAGAGTCCATGTCCTCCACCATGAATCCATGATACCAAGGGATGAGATACACCAAATGAGGGCACATGAATTGGGATTCTCTCCATGAGAGTTAGAGCAGTATTTAGGAAGCCTAGCTGGAGGAGGAAGACACCTTGCCCATAGATAGTGACCTCCTGAATGTGGTTTCCATCTAGTGCCAAGCTGGCCTAGATCTAATCTCTAATCTGTCTCCTCAAGGGAGTGAGGCTGACTATCCGGCCGATGACTTCCCTATCCTATGGAGATTCACTGCCTATTGTACCTATTGCTTATCCGCTAGTGATAGAATGACTTTGATAGTGGGGGAGTTGAGGGTGCTACCAAGGGTCGCCACCAGAGTCCCAATCACTAATAATAGGCGATAATTGCAATAATTGCACCATCCGCAAAAAGTGAGAAAAGGAGAAGGAGAAGAAAGAAAATGAGAGGGTGCCCACGAGAGTGAAGACTACCAAGAAACTCACCCAGCCATGAAATAACAACCCTAAAGCTCTTCCACTAGCAAGCTCTCAAACTTGGAAGGACTGAGAACTACACAAAGGGAGAGGCCACACTAAAGAGCAAACCTCTAAGAAGCTTTGGTGCTTTCCAGGAACTCGAGAAGCTCTTTGTCTCTTCTTCTTTTTGAGGGGGCTGGCCAAACTAATGAAAGATAGCTTGAGCTAGATGAACAATGCCAACCCCTAGACCATAAGCTACCCACATGAGTTTCCTTAAGCCTTTTTTGGTTGATGAAGATGTGTCTTGGAATATGCGTGCAGTACACGATGGGCAAGTTGGGACAAGATCTCAAAAGTAGTAGCCTTCTTGCTCTTATCGGTGGCCTTACTAAAGCGATGGCGGTGGCTGGCAACCATACAGTGGCCACAACCCATATGGTGGGTTGTGGCAGAATAAAAACAACGGAGGGATCACGATAGCAATGCACCCCCCCTATTGACACACTCGATCGCATTGTGAATAGGGTGGAGCATGTAGGAGCCTACGAGGGCTTGGACGGAGAGGATGGAAGGAAGGGGGGTGTGATGGAGAAGTAGTTTACAAGTAGAGGCTGTGCTTCAATCCATGCTCCACCATAATCCTACTTGCAACACCTTCCTAGCTATAAGATTATTGGTAAAATTACCTCTAGCAAGACCTTTATGAGCCTCTATGAGCACCATGGTGTGCTCATGTGGTAAGATCCATCTGCATAATACACCATCAGCACATTGGTGATACAATTGACTATTAATCAAGCTATACTTCCAAGCCTTAACATCAAGCTATTGTCACTTGTCTTTGGGCATTTGCATAGAAAATGTACCTTGAGAAAGATATTGTAACAAATCATCATATTTAGTCTCATTGGAATCAACAACAAAAAGATTAGCATCTGGAAGCTTGGTAGTAACTCTAGACTTGAATGTGTGATGTGGTAGTCGAGACAAACAGTCTAGTTCTGTATGTGGTTTGCAAGGTTTATGAACAATTTGGAAATTAAATTCTTGCAATAAGAGCATCCATCTAACCAATCTACCTTGAATAATAGTTTTATTGATAACATATAATAATGCCTGATGATCCACCTAGAATATGAACTGATTGCTTCATAAATAATGTTGGTATTGTTAGACACTATAACCCATACCCAAGCCTTCTCTTTTAGTTGTACTATAGTTACACTCGAGTGTTGTCATCAATGTACTGGCATAATTGACAAGATAATCCAATTGACCCTATGGTTAAGCTAGAATAATCCCGATGGCATATCTAGAAGCATCCACATGAATATGAAAAATAACATTCTATCTTGGTTGTCTAAGAATGGGCATCTTAGAAGCATGTTTTTGAGTGCATCAAATGCAGTAGATAACTTGTGTGTCAATTGTTCTTGGTGACCTCATATAATGAGGCAAATTACTTAGCAAAATCCCAAATAAAATGCCTGTAGAAATTGAAAAACCCCACAACCTTAATTTAGTTGAACTTGTTGGTTCAGGCATAGATTCTATAGCTTTAATTTTTCCAGGTACAAACCTGATTCCATCTTTAGATATGACATGGCCAAGTAGGACACCAACTAGGACATAGAAAACACTCTTTGTCGGATTTAAAGAAATACCCACTTATCTACAACTAGCAAATATTTTACTCAAATATTTCAAATGATCAAAGATGGCAGAGTAGACATATAAATCATCCAAATAAATGGCAATGAACTCAGTCAAGTAGTACCTGAAAGTTTCAACTATAAATCGTTGAAAGGTGGATGGTGCATTTCTAAGTCTAAAGGCCATAACTTTGGTGGCATAAACACCCCATTCAGTGTGATATAGTTAGTCTTGCTCTGATCTTCTGCTGCAACAAAAAATCTGATTGTAGCCACTGTGGCCATCCATGAATAAGTACATCTCATGTCCTATAACTTGGTCTCATATACCATCTGTGAATGGGATAAGAAAAGGATCTGGTATATTTTGAGCATTTTGCTTCCTATAATCCACATAAACTTGGACTTTCTCGTCTTTGTTAGGAACTAACACAATAGGAATCTTCTGTCAAGAGTAGATGAAACCTACTTGGATGAGCTTATCTAGCTCAGCCTTAACTTGTTTGGTATGATTTGGGTTCATTCTATACCTTTGCTACCTAATAGGTTTGGCATTGGGTACTAAGGTAATTCTCCACTGGAAAATTTCTATAGGCACTCCCTTCAAATAGTTATAACTCCAAGAAAATACATCTTTATATTGCATGTATAGATTCTTGACTTCTTGCAAGTAATCATCAACCACATAAGCACTAATAATTGCTATTTTGTGTTCCTGATGTGATCCCAAATTCAATTCTTGAGTTGTCCTTGGAAGTAGTTGTTCAAAACCCAACTGAGTGATTGTGAGTTGGGGCTCAACAATTTCTCTTGCAAATGACATCTTGAGTGAAACTGGGATATAAGTTTTGTTATGCATCAATCTTATCTTCCTTATTTTTTCCCTTTAGATCAACAACTATTTGGAATATGTCAAGTTCTACCACCACTGGTAAAATCTAAAGCTCCATAAGCCAAGTTTCAACATCTTGTGGAAATTTATCCTTGACTTTAAGGTCTTGAGCCATACAACTTTTAGGTACCTTGCTTGGATTGGTTGGAATTTGCATTTTCTTATCTATAGTTTTGATTGTCTTCTACTCGGTTCCCCAATCGTGCAACACCTTGACACTTTTCAACTAGGTTCTACCTGCCGACAATAATGGATAGGCATTCTCTTCCATTAGAATAACCAATAAACTCATTGTATAATGACTACAATGAATAGTAAGAAGAACATTAGAGAGCATATCAATTGGTTCCACAGGCCTTTGTTCTACCATCTAGAAATAGGCAAGTTTTTCTAACAGCTAGTCTTTCATTGTACCTACCATCTATAGCTCATGTCAAAAGCTAATTTGTATGGTGTTTTTAAAACATTGATAGAAGTTTCGTTTCTCTATGAAAAAAACAATATTTTGACCCCCTCAACCCTAATCTACTAGATATGCAACATTTTGGATGTACCAATTCAACTACAAACTTATCTCTAATATCAACGAGATTTCTCCCTATGCTCAATCCCCTCATCTCTTATATCCAAATAGTACTTTTAGTCATCATCTCATCCATATGATATGAAAACAAGCAATAATAAGCAAACAACTACAAGGTGAGATTAAAGCAAGTAGCTATAAAGAGATGAGGATAACAGAATGTTCTACCAACTAAATAAACTTATAACTATACCTTGGCATAATCTCGAAGTAGCAACAACTATAAAGAGATGAGAATTCTTTGACAAAGATGAGTAGACTCTGAGTAGAGTGAGAGAATAAGAGAATGAAGCACAAAACTCTAAAAGATGAAAGTGATTTTGCGATGATGAGGACTCAAGAAATGAGAATGCTCTACATACCATAAGTCTTTAGGAAGACATAAGGTACTTGAGATTAAAATACACTGTTTGGAGAAAGGGTGCATTTGATTCTTGTATTTCCAAGGATCATCAACATTAGACACTGAATACAATTATATTCTCAATCATCATCATGGCGCATTCAATCACCATTGAATAAAATTATATTTCCTTTAAAAAATGAGTGATAATGCTCAAAATATAATTAAAGAGTGCCGATCATTATAAGAACATGCACAAATAAAAATGTATTTTTATAAAATTGAGTGCAAAAAATATAGTTAAATTTGTTTTCCTTGCAAGAAATTTTGGTCGTTTTAGATTAAGGCCATGCAAATACTCTAGAAGAGTACATTCATCTATATGAAATTCTAACTGTTACTTTGGTTGTAGTACCCTAACTAGATTGTAAAATTTAATGATTGGATCATTTGCTATTAAATGTATCTTCTCATGGTAGCAATGACATTCTTAGATCCATCTTCCAATGTTTTCCCCTCTGATGTGAACATGCCTTTTCCTTTGCTATGGGTAAATATGCTATTTGCTTCACAACAGCCTTATCAATATTACATTGACTAATCAAGATGTATTTTTCTATCAAGTGGTACTTGATTGCATTGCCCACTACATGACACTTCTCTTGTACATTTATGTACTTCTCCATGAAATGGTTTTTGCCTTTCTTGTTGTAGAAGCTTCTTTGTAGCCATCATTGCAAATGTATCTAGTAGGTATTTTGCTAGCCTCCACAACCATATAGTCACTTTTTTTTTCTCAACTTTTGCCTTCTATCCTAATAAATGATAGGGCTTCGTATGTTACATCTCCCCCAACACATGATACATTGCAACTCATCTACTATTTACTTTTGTAATCTTGATACATGTGTGTTACCACCTTGAGTGTAACCACCTCTGCTCTTTCTCATTTTGCACTTGGTACTACTATTATGCAAGTATAGAATTCTACAAGCTTTATGCTTTTGCTTTTGTGGCTTTTCTCTTCAAAGTGCTTACGGAAGAACCATATCTCTTCCAAATAATAATTTCCTTCTTTATAATATATGAGGTAAAGGTGATATTATGCATTGCAACATCATGATTCAATGTTTTAAACTCAAATCATATATTTTATTGGACACTTAAAGATACATATCATTGCAAGGAAGTAATGGAATTGAGATATTCTCTTTCTTTCCAGCCCTAAGTGCTTCTTTAAGAAGAATATTACAAGAATATTTGAAGTGTTGTTCGTAAATACGTGTGGAGCAAGAACTTTGTCCTCCTCCTTGGAATCTTTCTTGGGATCTATAGACTTCCTTGCTTAAGATTTAAAAATTTCTCCAAGAAATTTGGTAAATTGAAGTTCAAAATCTTTAGGGCTATCCCAGTAACATGTAAACAAGATTTTGTCAAAGATAGTACTATCCACCACCATCACTTTGCACAAATCACAAGCATTTAGAAAAAAGTCTCTCAAAATTATGCCCTCAAATAGCGGGTTATAAAAAAGAAGATGGATGAAGTGTGAAAATTACTTTCTCTTGTACTTTCCAACATCTTCCTTTTGTGAGTTGAAAAAGAGATACATCTATGAACTTGTATAAAAAAAGAATCCTTTTAATAGGACCCCCTTCCTCTACAATAGATATTCTTGAAGAGATTTTACTTCCCTCCTCAGTATCATATCTTATGTTACCATGTCTTGAGTTGTCCATCACGAATGATCAACCAGGGGAGAAATCAAAAGTTTCATGTCTTCTCTCATCACTGCCTTTATTAAATCCATAAGCATCAACCAAAAGTTGCCCTCTACCTCTACCTATGGGGGGGTGATAGCCTCCTCTTCTAGGTATGTTACCACATCTCCCACCACGTATTGAGTTGCCACCACCTCTAGAACTTTTGGGTTGCCTTGCATCCATAACTCTAGCCCATTTTGGGTTGAGAGACTTGACCAAAAAGTTAATCCCTTTGCCATTAAGCCCTTGAAATGGATCAGTGTCTGATCATTTACTGTAGCTTTTACACCTTCATTGACCAACTCCCAATAGCAGGAGAAAATCATAGCTTGCTTAATTGAGAACTGAAGATAAGATGAGCACCACTGTATGAAGGCATACATTTTGACTGTAAGGGTGTTGCCATGCATAAATAGGTGTACATGATTCAGTATCTACCATATAGCATGATCAAACCACATTACCTTATTTGGGCATTGTAACCCTACACTGATACAGTTGCATTTTAAGTAGGTCAAATATAATTCCAAGCATCTAGTCCTTTTTTGCAAGTAGTAAAGTTTTATGGCTGCAAAAAATCCCTTTCTTTGGTGTGCAAAAAGACTCTTCCAAATCATTTATAGCAAAGAGTTTCGGTAAGATAATGTTATCTAAGTATGTGCTAGTCTCTCCTCAATAGCCATGTTCTTATATTCTTTTTTAATAGTATCAACATTCTCAGTCATCCCTGCCAAAACTACCCACATTTCAAATGTGATAGGTGTTGTAACCCTCAAGTCACTGAGTGACCACAACTTATGGTCAACCTGGTGTGTAAATGTCCCTTCTAGTATTCTTCTTGGGATACTGAAATATCCTTGATATTCAGAGCCAAAGCGTTTGGTGTAGGAAAGTCCTATGTAAGGACATTTCTCTCTTCCTGAGATAAAGTATCAAATGGAATAAGAGAGTGCCATTTTGTGGAGAAAGTTGTAATAGTGGTGTTACGCTTCCTTTCTCCATTACTATCCAAAAGATATTCCAGTAGTAAAAAGCTTTGATCATCCCATCAAATGTTCTTTTATACTCCTCGTATTGTGACTCGTCATTGGAAATTATCTTTCCAATAACTTTTGATAGATTTTGAATAGTGGAAAGGGCATTGACAGAAGATTTTGCAGAAAGTTCCCAAATGCAGCACCAATCTGAAATACTTAGTTGGATCAATAGTAGATACTGGTTTTTTGGATCTATAAAAAGTAGACCACTGTCATGCTGTTGGATGAATTTTGGATTTCCTTGCTGGAAATGATGGATAAAAATCCTTGGATTCCAATGGAAGGAGCTGGAAGGGGATCAATATATCACATTTTTAGCAGATCACCGTGCTAAGCATAGTCTTGTTTAATTTGGACACAAGAAAAATATTGAATAAATGTTATGGATGGAAATAGATGAGGGTTATCCTCCCTTCTCCATCCCCCCATGTGTGTGTGTGTGCATTTCAAGACAAATATTATCCAACTTAGACTTATCAATCAAGAAAGTACGTGACAAGATAATCTTGACAAGGAGGTGTTTATGAAAAATATTCAATTTACTAATTTATAAATACCAAATGATATTGAAGGAGCTCCACTCACTTGCATCCATCTACAATAAGGACAAGTTAGAATAAGACCCTTAATCATGGGATTGCAAGCTTTGATGTGTAGCTCCACTTGTTATCGATGTCATAATATCATAGGTTATTTAAAAATACCAGATTGAATGAACCTTGGATGGTGGTGCATCATGCGGCACCCCAACGTTTGAGTCACATGCATCCCATAAGTTTTTCACACTTTTTGAAACATAATTATACAAATTACCCCAGGTAGGGAGTGAGAAGAAATTTTAGACTTGATTGGTATGGAGAAAGTTTTATCTCCATTGAAGCTATAATCAAGATTCTTATAAAGACCAAGGATTTTTCCACCATTTACCCCTAATTTTTGGCCCAATTATTGACCTAGTTCACAGTATCAAAATAATTATGATCATGAATGATTACTGAATGCCATGTAAATGGCAATAGGCCACTCAAAAGCTACACACACATAAAGTATGTTAAAGTAGTTTAGCACGAAATAAGTTTAGTAGTACAAAAAAGTTATCGGACGCCTATAGTCACGAGGCAAGAACTTATTAGTAATGTTAGGAGAAGGTTTATGACCTGTTATAGAAGGGCATGATTAGTATGCCTTACAATCAACATATGCTAAATGCCTATACAATCGGTTCATGTGAATTAATAACCGGTGTATAAAGCCACCATGCATTCATATCCATGACTATATAAACAATCCTTTTTTTGTAAAAAAATTGAAAGAAATAAGCCGTAATACCTCTTGGAAAATGTCTCTTGTTGTAGAGGGTAGACTAGCTCGGTACTCCGTAGTAGAGATCTGCCTTTATATGTGCTCATGTAAATGATCAGCCTATATTGTACGCTTGACAATTTTGTAAACTTACAGTAAGAGAAACTTGAGCCTACGTTATCCCTAAACTAGTTATCTAATTATTGCATGGTAGCAGAGAATTCTCTCATGAGTCCTTAGTGTCTTTGTCATGCACTTATGTAGCTATGTAGCTTAAGAAGAACACATGGCTTTTACCAGTCCATCATATGCTACCACAGATGTGTACAGTTTCCACGCAAAAATCTACGAGCAGAAAAGTCCGAGCGATAATTTTTGACACCAACCATGCTTGTATATTTCTCAAAGGAATATACAATTCTTTCTTAATTTCTCATATATGGAACCATATACTTACTTATTTTTCATTATAACCCTCATTTTAGAGAACATCATCTATATATGAACAAATAGTGCACTTTAGAAACTCCTATAAATACCTCCCTACCATACTCTCTTTTGAGGATTTTGGTAATTCAATCAATTTAAAAGAGTTTCCCTAATCTTTAGCAATCCCATATTTGAAGCTTTCATGTAATAATGTATACCATATTCCTTGGATGAATAGGAAAAAGATATTGGAAACCTCATACTTGAAGCCATTATAATCAATCATAAATTAATCTCTAATGCATTATCAAATATGGGAGGCAAGGTAGGGATTTTAAAAATATTCCCAATTCTCTAAACCTAAGTACTTTTAAGGAAATGTGGTCTCTATTGAACTCCTTCCTACCATAATATGAATTAGGGAGAAGTTGTAACTCTCATATACATCTTGAAATATTTAATTTTTCTATTTTATAACTATAAAAAATATAGTTTCAAGCCTACCATTGCATAGATCATGAAATTTTGAATATTTTTCCTTTTTACAGCTCCTCAATCTGAGCTAAGGGGCAAAAGTTATGACCCCTTCTGTGTAGGCTCTCCAAGGGTATTTTGCCGATAGAATAGGGTTGGGACAAGCTCTTCAAACCATATTCCTCTAGCAAAATACACTTAGAGGGTCTATTAAAAAGGTACTATTTGTTTTTCCTAGGTCATCCTCAGGAACTGTAAAGAGGATATTTGCTCAAAATTTTATGATCCAAGCAATGGTGAAAGCAAAAGAAAGGATTTTTGAAAGTCATAAAATAAGTCACCACTTGGACATTATATATGTATATTATATAAAGATATATTTATATCTATATCTATTTATCAATGTTTCATATTTACTTACATATTCCTTGAAATAATTTGGAATTTTTTGCTCCCCAAAAATGACTTGAGCCTATATATTTTGACCCCTCCCACCTTTTGTCTGCTCATCGCTCGGGGGTTTTTGCTCAAAAAATGAAAATTCCCTGCTACCACTTGCCAAGGTTGCACTATTTCTAGCAAATGGATCAGGATTAAGTAGCCAATAGCTTATGTGAACCCAATGGTAGCTCTACTTGAGGAATGCAACGGTAGATTTGATTGACGACAGTTTGAGAAATAATCCTTATTGTGCCAAAACCTCAATGCACCACCTTAGTTCGTATATCAATCATCTTATCACGTTTGTCACGGTGGCTTGAGGAGTAAGGAAGCTACATATACAATTACAAACCTTGATTCAAAACCTTGTCCCCAACCTAGCATTCTATCGACTCGATGAATGCTATAATACAAGCCAAAGCCTTAGGTTATTTAGCCTTGTACGTTACCTTATATTCTTGTTGAGGTTGCCAGAAGCCAGGCTATATATTCAAAGTGTGTAACTGAAGCTTCTTCTTGCTTGGCAGATGCTGTAAACTGGGCATGCATCAAGCCAAATTGTAGGCTATGTGAAATCAACCATTGAATAGGAAGCATGAATACTAGTCCTGTCGTGATGATCCTATTCCGTAATGTAAAATGTGGTGGATTTTGCCAGCAACCATTATGGTTGCTAATATCTATAGCTTAGCTTACTATAGATACATGCTTGTTGATAGATGTTAAGGAGGCGACTACCATCGATGTCGTGTGTATAATCCCTTTGCATGCAAGCCCAAGCGCTATCTCAGGCGAGTTGTAAATCTTGTGCACTAGCTCAGGAAGAAGGTATGCTTTGAGTTGCTAAGGTATGCATGGAAGGTTTATATAGCCAATCCTTGCTTAGGCCAGCTCAGTCAATTCAATTCTGTTAGTCTTGTCATTTCCCCTTTAGGATCCCTCAGGATGGCATCATACTCCTAAGGGTGGGATATTCTTCAATCTCCCAATATACCTGCTAGTGTGAGTGGCCCAAATGTACAACATGATTCTACCTAGCCTAGAGCTGGAGATGTCACTGCAAGCTCCGAATTCAATCTCTTTCTCCTCGAGATCAAATGTGAGAGACGGGCACATGCAAAGTCACTTACAACTTGCAAATTGAACATGCGTGAGTGATGTGTGGTGATTCTTCTTCTGTGCAAATCATGCTTGGTCTTTTCTATGTATCTTCAACTCACATTAACGATTCCATCTTCCCTCGTACCAAGGATTTCTACATGCAGGTAGACAAAATGGGTAAATAACCACTAGCACTCAGCCGATCATTCCACTCTAGCAATCCTACCAGTGTCGTGCCTGTAAGCTCCTAAGGCACTGTTCTGATACTAGTGTGAAACCCCTTCAAGGATAGAGCATTCTTTCCTCCCGACCACGAGCTCTTAAGAGAATCTTCAAACCTATGCTCTTGTCAAATATCTCCTTTTCTCTCTTGTACCTTGGAGTTCTCTCTAGAACTGTCACCCTAGCCTCGATTTGCCTCCCCTTGTGTCCTTTAATGGACTCCTTCCATTTATCACCCCTCTTGGGTTATCCTTTGCTAATGTTACAGCTACATTCCAAGGGTTGATGAGCACAACATTTAACAAATACTTGAGGGACTTCTTAGAAGTGCTCCTACATGATGTGTGTGTTCACTCAACAAGGGGTTAGCACCTTGGCTATTTAAGGCTAGCCTTTGCACGTTTCAACTGTACATGATTTCCCTTAACCCCCTCAAATGCCAACTTTGGATAAAACATGGGGTGATATAGGATATGATGTGTCCAAGAATGGAATCTTTAGTGACTACAACAAGATTAGTCAACGGTGTAAAATGCTTTACTAGGAATATAGGCTATTATAGAAGATTTCTATGTGGCTATGCCGAGATTGCTTATTTATTGAGGAATGCCAAGCCTCATTTGAGATTATTAAACTTGTATTGGCCATAACTCTCTATTGTAGGCACTAGATTGGAACTTAATATTCCACGTACATATAAATGTCTCAAAGCTTGCAATAGGATGCGCATTGGCAAGTATAACTTGGATAACCCTATATATTTTACAAGTCACAAACTTAACGATTCCAAAATGAACTATACATTCATAATGAGGGAAGATCTCAAAATGGTTTATGCTATGAGAATTTTTGCCACCACCTGTTGGCAAACAAGCTTCTGTTTTTTGTAGGCCATCAAGCACTTCTCTCTTTAGTAAATAAACCATGTATAATCGGACGTATCACGTGGTGGATGCTACTATTGTTAGAGTTTGATATCATTGCTGTGTTTCACAAAGGAAGAACTCATTTTATGGCAAACCATATGTTTAGGATTCCCAATAGAGAGCCAACAACCAGCATCAATGACAATCTCCCTAATGCCCTATTATTCCTCGTTGATTTAATATTGAAATGGGCACAAGAGATTGGCCCTTTTTGGCCAATGGGTCTCCGCAAAACAAGGCCCTTAACAAGGATAGGGTCCAAAAAATCATTAAGGATGTAGCACCATATCAATTGATTGCTAGTCAATTGGGAAAAAATGGCATTATGCACCGCTGTGTTTGTGAAGATGAGTTTATCGAGGTGTTGGAAGAAGCCCACTTGGGCATAGAGGGAGGCCATTTTGTAGGAGAAATCACGGCCCACAAATAATTGCAAGCTGGGTTATGGTGTCCCACACTTTTTGTGAATGTCCCTTAGTTTCCTAAACATCGCAACCTCTACCAAAGAGCATGCCCTTCATGGGAATTCTTACAAATCAACCCATTGAAAAGTGAGGTATTGATTTGATCATACCCATAAGTTTGACAACTAAAGCAATGCAAGTGCAATACATTATTATTTTGCAATTGACTACTTTACTAAGTGGGCAAAAGACAAGGCAACCAAGAAGGTTGATGCTAGGGCAATGGCTAAATTCCTTTATCATAACATTATATCATGCTTCGGCCTCCCCTTGGAGATAATTAGTAATCGATAAACTTGCTTTGTTAACGAGACCATACAAATCCTTATGAGTTTATTCTTAATTGCTCATTGAAAATCATCTCCCTACTACCCTAGGGCAAACAGCCAAGCCAAGAGCTCAAATAAGACTTTATGGGTAGAAAAAGAGATGGAGGAGGGTGATGGCGATGGAGGTGATGGTGATGGGAATGCCTATCTACATCATACTCTTTCTCATCGTGAGCTTGAACTATAGACAAAATAAGTATAGGATCTGGGATTGGAAGGGAAGCTCTCAGGATGGAATAACCTACTCTCTGATGATGCTGAGTTCCCTCCCTTGACGTCTAAGCAAGACAAACAAAGCATTTTCATCAATGAGCTCCAGACTTTGCATGCATGTTTTTGTTTTGAAAATGATAGAGAACGTCTCCCCGCCAGCTCAGGCCGCTTTCTAGTCAGTAAAAGAGGGGGAAGTAGCTCCCATACAAGAGGACAAGGAGGTGGTTATGGTTATCAACCTAAACAAGATGGTCGAGAAGAGGGTAAATACATTGCTAACAAAGACTGTCAAGTCAACAAAGGTGGGAGAAGTGCAAAGACCACGTACGTGGCAGCAGCACAGACGATAAGGAGAGGCTTCTTGTCCCTTCTCGCCAAATCGAGATGTGCTCCTTGCCCTTCCTACGTAAAAGAGTCCACGACTTTCTCCTTCCAAAGACAAGATTATGAAGACGAGCGAGCTGTGCACCTGTAGGGGGAGAAAAAAAAACAGGAGAGTCCAGTAATAGCTACACAAATAGAGGAGCCAAAGAAGCTAGCAACAAAAGAAGCCCTGGAAGCAAAGAAGAGCTTCAGAGAAAGGATGAAAGAAAGACTGCCAAGGCAGTTGAAGTCCCATAGAAAACACAAGACGTCCAGGCTCCCAGACTCTCCCCGCAGGCTCTGGAGTAGTAGGTAGCCATCCGAAAAGTGCATGCTCACATCCAAAAGAGAATGCTCATGCTAGTCGAGTAGTATCGTCTTTTGATTCAGGTATGTATCACAATGCTACACTCAATAACTATCTCCTTTTTGAGTCTAATGAGTGGTCGAGCACAAATGCGCTTATTGGGTATCTGCCTAGTGTTAGACCCCCTCTAGTAGTTATTGAATCATGGATACGTGCAAGCTAGTTGAGGAAAGGATTGGCAATAACAAACTTCTGATTCCTTAGGAAGGAATACTTTGTCTTCTTGTTTGAACGAGCTGACATGGTGGCAAGGGCACTACAACATTGTCTTTGGACTATTTGCAATTAGCCACTGTATCTCTCTTAGTGGTCGCATGATTTTCTCCAGACAAACAAAGATATACCAAAATACCCATCTGTGTTGAATTATATGATCTTCCTTTGCCCTCTGCAATCAACTTCTAGCTCTCTATAGAGGCTTAGGCAAAGTACTAGGCATGGAAATGGAAAACTTTATCAATCCAAGTGGAAACCCCCAGATCTGCATTCAGATGGACATTGCTAAGTAGCTGCCTAGCTCTTTAGTGATCCTTAATAGGAATGGGAGTGTTTTTAGAGAACAGCAGTTGCTGTACAAAAACCTCCCTAAGTCCTACTTTTTGTATGGACTGGCAAGTCATTCAGTGAGAAGAAGGATAAAATCAAGCCACGGACGCTTCCCACTCCCAAGCCTCCTATTCCACCAACTAAAAAAGGGGTACCTAAGGCTCCTATTTTTACTGCTAAAAAGACTCCTCTAGGTGAGGGATCTTCCTCCACTCCCAAAGTTACTCTGGGCTGAGTAAGCCCCCTCTAACTCCTCCCACTATTAACTCTTTTGAAGCTCTAGCTGATGATAAGACAGAAGAGTGGATCAGAGAAAATAAGGACAAGATGCAGGACGATGACTTTGACCTTGGCTAGGCAAAGGATTTTGAAGAGGATATTTCCAAAAGTGATGACATGGCTACAAAAAATATGGAAGGAACTGATTCAATAGAGGAGCTCCCCAAGGCGACCCAAGAGGTCAAGGAAACTCCTCCTCAGAACATTGTTTTTATGGCTATGTAGAACAAAAGAAGACAATCCAAAATAGTAAGTCCTCAATGTGATAGCCCTAATCCCAGGGTTAAAAAGGAATCCAAGAAGAATGGTAAGTAAAATAGTCTCTCTCCTCACATACAATGTCAGGGGTTAAATTGACTCGAGTAGAAGTGAGGAGCTTTCTTTCTGGTTGAGAGCCAATTCTCTTTCTCCCATGTTCCTAGCACTTCAAGCGGTAAAAGTGTTTGGCCTCACTCTTCAGGACAAACTAAAAAATATAGACAAAAGAAGAACTTGGTTTGTCACTAACCATGAGGATGGAAAAGGAGGGATTGCTATAGGAGTTCTTTCCCACTATGTGGGGTGTATCCTTAGTGAGCAAGTGGATATGTAGAGCAGATGGGTCTCTTTATCTATTCTGTTTAAAGGACAACATTTTTCGGGCACCTCCATCTATGCCCCCAATAGTTATTGTGAAAGAAAGAGCACTTGGGAATGTCTAGATGCTGTAGGGGAAAGAGACTTCCTCCTTGGAGATTTCAACATGGCAAAAACAGTCAAGGACAAGTGGATGAAAAAAAGGGTCAGTTCATTGAAGGTTCAGAAAGAGATGCCTAGGAAAACTTGAAAGAGCAATTTCATTTGGTTGACACAGGCAAAGAGGGAATTTTTACACGGTGCAATAGCCAAACGGGCCTCAATAGAAGAGAAGGAAGACTAGACATAATCTACTTATCTCAGGACTTGTTGAGTGAGGTGTCCACTATTACTGAATGTACTCATCCCAATCTTTTCCTTTCGGACCATAAGCCTGTCTCCCTACAATGCAATTTTGGGATGGGGAGACCTTCCTCTTCATGGTTTAAAGTTGATCCTAAACTTTGCTACGTTAAAAGTGTTCAGGAAAGGATTACAAATTTCTCGGATTCCTACTCCACTAAGCCAAGACCTGCTGAGGTCTCCTAGCTAGAGGCACCATAAATTCCTAATGCATGCTAGGCATGACAGGGCTAAAATTTGAGCTCATAGAATGGAAAAAATCAGAGCGAATATCAGGGATTTAGAGAGGGATGCCAGGGCAGGGGATGTTAGAGCTCCTCCAACTAGAAGAGCTCTATGATTCCGATAACAACTAAAGCTTAATGAGGCAAAAGCTTATTTAAAAGAATGGTGGGCTGCACTTGTTGCGAACTCATTATGGTCGCTTATTCAAAATAAAACTGAAAATGGTTCCATTCAAGGTATTGAGCTCTCTTTAGGCAAGCAACTTATTTGCAGGTGACACTAACTTCACACCTAAGAACATCAGACAAGACATCCAGAACGTTTTAAAGTGCCTTGGTGTGTTTTGTGAAGCCTCGGGTTCCCTCATCAACCACTCAAAAATAGGGTATACAACTTTAAATGGGAATGAGCAGGAGGTTTTGAGGGAGCTTAGATGCTTCAAGATCCCCCATGCCTTTGTCTTTCACCTGCTTGGTATCCCCATGGGTTTTCAAATCTCAATGAAGCAGAGATGGGACTAATTCTTATGCAAATTCAAGAAGAAGCTTGAGAGATGGAGAGGGTTTCAAGCCAATTTGGTGGGAAGAACATTAGTTCTTAATCATTGCCTATATCCTGTAGCTATTTTCTATCTTTCCTGCTTGGCACCTTCAAAGGATGGCCTTGAGAGTTTCATTAAGCTCTGTAGATCCTTTCTTTGGGGGGGTCCTACCATATTGTCTAAGGTAATGTGGTCTTTTTGCATTAAACCAAAAGGGGAAGGAGGTTTGGGGATAGTTGACATTGAGCAAGCTGCTCATAAGCTTGCCACCTCCTGGATTGTAAAGGTTATTCTACAACCTTTGTAATATTGGTTTCTGCTTTTACTTAGAAACACTATTCACATATAGCCTCTCAAAGCTCCTAAGTGGAAAAAATTTCCTTCCTTTCTACCCCCTGCTCCTCGGAACCCTACACCACAAAAGGGAGCTGGCTGTTTGGACAAATAGCAAAAGCCTAAAAATTGGGAAGGGTGATAGGTGCTGCAAACGAGGACTAGGAGTTCAAGAGGACATTTTTCACCTTTTTGTGGCTTGTCCTCATGCAAGGAAAGTTTGGAAGCTTGTACATATGGCTATAGGGGAACCATTAAATTGGAAGGCTATTCTAGTAGGGAAACCAACCAAAACCAAGAAGAACGTGTGTTACCTGATAAGGGCACAAGTTGTCTGGCTCATATGGATAGCTAGAAACAGCTTTTAGTTTAACAAGATGATTATTTTTACTAACAATTTGTTTGCTGATTGGTGGGATAGGAACAGAAGCGCTTGCACAGATCCATTGAGCTCTACAATGAGTCACACACCCAGCTGAAAATGGAAATTGAGCTTCACACGCAGCTGCATAGAGGACTCCCACATGATTGTGGTAAGGCTTCCTATTGAAGCTGATAGTCCCGTCTCTGCGAAGAAAATTCCTCTCAACAGCCCAGCATCCTGAGGTCTTCGTGCTACTGGTACCTCACCTTTGACCCAAGTTGCCATTGGTACCCCCGACATTTGCTCTGCAGTGTTGCTGTTGGTATCCCTCCCTTGACATTTGTTGTTGTTGGTATCCCTCCCTTGACATTTGTTGCTGTTGGTCCCCATCCACTCTCTGAGGCAACTATTGGTACCCCTTCCTCAATTCTTGCTATTGGTTCCCCCCTATTGCTGAACCGTTCTTCCGAGCTCCCCCTCCAAGAAAGAGAATGACCCTTCTTGCCACGCACTGGCCTGGCCACATTGAGCATGAGGATATAGATATAGGTACTATGCCTGCATGGATCTTGCAAACTACACGTCTTCAATGAGTCCATGAAATGGTGAAGGATGAAGAGGCATGAGTGCTTGTTGTCTTTTGAATTATGCAAGTCACCTTAGTTGTGGCAGTGAATCTCTATTCAAGTGAATGTAAGCTGTTTATGTAAATAATATATAAACTTCTTTTCAGCAGAAAAAAAAACAAACTTTATGCAACACCATGATATGCATGGTAGAGGCCAGCAAAATGACTGGGAGCACAAGCTCACCACTGCCTTGTGGGTGTATGATACCGCTTACAAGGTCGCAACTAACTGTACCTCGTTCAAGCTTACTTTCAGGGTAGAAGGGTGATGCCCATGGAGTTTGTAGTACTTAGCCTACGGGTGGTAGTTAAAGAAATACTGTTTAAGGAAGCTGTTCGCAAAAGGCTTGTAGAGCTTGAAAAGCTTGATGAGGCTAGGCTAAGGGCTACATGCGGCATGAAGGTTGAGAAGTTCTGACAAAAAAACCGATTTGATCGCAACCTTAAGAATAAGGACCTCAACAAAAGTGACCTTGCATTATTATATAGTGTAAGGAATACTATGCAAAAGTTGAAATATTACAGTATGGGGTTGTGGAGATCAGTCCACAGTAAGCTTAAATGCTACTATGGCCCCATAACTCAATAGAATCTCCAAGACGTCCATCATGAAAAGGAATAGAAGAAGGGGTGTACACTCATGAAGAGAGAAGCCCAAGAGAAGGCTAAGTCTAGAAATGCCAAGCTTTGCCCCAAGCCAATTGCCCCAAGCCAATCATGACAATTTGCAAGGCTACCCTAAAAAATTATAATACTTTTGAGTAACTAACAATTGATTCGGCCAAGTTGTGTGTGTAGTTGTAGGACTCAAATCCAATGAACACCACAAATCACACATTGATGGACCTAGGAGCTAGCCACAATTTCCTCTATAAGCAGATAGACAATGCACGTTATGGGTTATGTCACCATTACAATGTATATGAATAACCATTACAATGCACGTTATGGGTTATGTCACCATTACAATGTATATGAATAACCATGCGGTTAATACTAAGTTTTTCATCATGTCCATGAGAACCAGTGAGGAAGACGTAATCTTGGACATAGTGTTATCTCATCAATTACCACATCGACTAGCGTGAAAGGATGGCAACTTTGATAAATGGTAGCCGACTCCAATGGTTGCAACAATTCCATCATCGCTGACACTCTTGATCCCTAAGGATACTACAAGTCACTCCTCCTTGAAGAGCTCAATTCAACTAAATCACCCACACGTAAAGCAAGTCTAGAGGAGGGTTATGTGTTGAGCTATTTGTTATATGCATGTCAGCGATCTCTAGTTGATCATCCCTTTCTTCAATGGAGGTAGTATCCATGACATGTTCATGAGCCCACCTTCCATGTACCATGATTATCCCAATTGGGCATGTCCCGAGGCAACCCCCGTGGCATGATGTGCAAAGCCAAATGCAAGCATGCTTGTTTGGTGATAACGCTTTGGCAATTTGCGTTGCAATTGCTAGAGCAATGAAAGCAGTGCACGAGTGGGGGTTTAGGCACACTGATTTGAATGCCTACAACTACATGCTGGATTCACACTAGATGGAAAACCCATGCAGGTGGGCAAAATCAATAGGGGAAGCTGTCTGCATATTAACAAGAGCAAGTATGTGCAGGTTTAGGTGCAAGAGCAGCCACCATAGGCATTGCAAGGTGCCAACCCTTATCTACCTCCAAGCGGTGTGCCTTATCAAAGATCCACCCTAAGGAGAAACAAGAAATGAAGTAGGTGACAATGCAAATCATGTTGGGTTCCAAAGGCCTTACTATGGGCCAAAGGTACTACAAGGGCAACCAATGATTATGGTTGCCAAAGCGCCACTTTTATACCCCCTCACCAATTCCCATTTATACAAAGGCTAACCATGTGTGTCAACCCGACCACAACAATTGGCATGGAGGCCCAAGATTGGAGGGCGACCTACAACTTGGATTCCAAGGACACTTGCAGTAGCCCCACAAGAATCTACTTTCGAAAAGGAGCTAGCAGTACAAGAATCTACTACAAGGGTGATCCCAACCTTTTCAGCAACACCCCTCAATGCTCAACTCCTCAATCTGGACCAAAGGACTTCAACTGAGGGACAACAATACAACATCTTGCCCACCCCAACTCAGTACTACTACAAGAACCTATCCCTAAAGAGGGGTAGCATCACAAGAACCTACTGAGTTAAAGGATCTAGTGCCGCTGGACGTGACATTGCTACCACGACACCAACTCGGAGTACCGGCAAAATTTACCATTGATGACCTCAAAGAGTGTACAACAAGATCCTCCCCACGGACATGATTGATCGAGTTAATGGGAGATGACACTGAAATAAGGCTAATTCACCGTGAATAAGCAATTTAGCGCAAACTAATTGAGTGCGCATTGAGGTGATAACCCAATTCACATGGGGTTAACAATTTAGTGCCTAGTCTATTCTAACACACCTTGAGATAGCTTATTTTGAGTTGCTATTTTAGCACACCTTGAGATAGCTTATTCAATGCATGCTGAAATAGAAATCTATAAAAATTGCCCCCCCTAGCCCAAACACACTGAATTAGCACTTATAACTAGGTTCTTGCAAAAAAATTCTAGAATTCTTGATAGTAGCCTCCAAATCTACACAAACTTTTTGTCCTCTACCTCCAAAAGCTCCGATGACTTCCTAAGTGACCTCTTAGGGATCTACTAGTCTTTTGACCAAATGGAGTCTGGAACGTCTTTCGATGGCACCACGAGCCTTGTCACTCCCTCTATCAGCCTTACCACCCCTTCCACCACTCCATCTACCACCTAGCTCCCCCTTCTTCTATAGGTAGTGACCACCAGCAACATGTCCCTCCTCATACAACAATGGCTAGAAGCACTTGGAGGAATCATGGTCCACTCCCTATATAGATACGGGCCAAATCTTGACTTTCGTCTCTTTTATCACAACACCCCATGCTATCAAGGCTTGCCTAATCCGTAGGTTCTCCCGATACTAGAGGCACTTCGGATATGCGAATGATGGACTTTCTTCCTTGCTTTCCCTTTGCTCTCCTAGCCTCCCTCTGTAACTCCCATGCTTCCCTCCCCCTCCCCTCTCTTCTGCCTTCCCCCCTCTTGAAAGTGTAGCTAAAAATGCTTTAACTCATGATGCAAGCTCCTCTTGTTCTTCATTGTTTTGTCTATGGTGTTACAACCACCCACTCTCCATCTGAAGATGGGATTATCCAAATCTCCTTTTTGACATTTTAACCTTGACACCTCATCATATCAGATCAATCATCTATCTCAAATACATTCTCAATTCTTCCCCTCAAACTCAGCATGAGTCTAGACATATAAGACTCCAAGTTCATATCTCAAAATTTTCCCGAGTCAATGCCTCTGTGAAGACATCAACTACCTGATCACTTGTTTTGACATAAACCATATCAATCTATCCACATACCACTTTCTCTCTGATGTAGTGGTAATGAACCTCAGTATGTTTTGTCACACCGAAGCATGATGCTACTAATATTATCACAGTATAAGGCAACACTCCCAAAGTCTGCAAGTAGCATTCTCAACCAAGTCTGCTCACACGCTGCTATGGTAGCTCCTCTATACTCTACCTCAGTACTATATATGCCACCACTGTTGGTTGCTTTTTGCTCAACCAACTGACTATTGCACTCCCAAAAGAAAAAGCATATCCACTCGTGGATCTTCTATCCACTGTACTTCCAACCCAATCCACATCCATATATCCATGCAAATGCATACCAATATGCTTCTCATAACACATCCTATATTCAATGATAGCTTTGACATATCTCATTATCCTCCTGACTGCATCTAAATGGTTGTTACATGGCCTTTGCATAAACTGGCTAACTATGCCAACTGCATAACTGAGGTCAGGCTTGGTAATAGTCAGATAGATGAGACTACCTACCATCCTCCTATACATTCTCACATCCTCTATATAATGGCCATCATCGACTAATTTGACATTCTGGTCAAGTGGGGTATCAATAGGTTTGCATGCAGTCATTCCATATATCTTCAACATATCCAAGGCATATTCGATCATCCATATGCATGAGGGGGTGTCAACAATTTCTATTCCCAAGAAATATTTAAGCTGCCCCAAGTCCTTCATCTCAAACTCACTTGCTAGCCTCTTCTGAATGGTTGCAATTTCAGTATGATCATCTCTAGTAATGATAAGATCATCAACATAAATGACCATACACCATAATTCCCTGCCCAGTGTTCTTCACATGTAAAGAATAATTAGATTTTGATTGTTTGTAACCCATGCTCATTAGAAATTTATTGATCCTCTCACACGAGGCTCTTGGAGCTTGCTTCTAGCCCATATAATGCTCTTCCCATCTTGGAGCTTGCTTCTAGCCCATATAATGCTCTTCTCATCCTGGATACATAATTGAGGTATTTTAGATGAACATCTCCTTGTGGCTGATGCATGTACACTTCCTCTTTCAATTGACCATTCAAGAATGCATTTTTAACAACCATCCAAACATACTAGCCAATGCAATCACCACTCTCACTGTAGTCATCTTTGCTACCGGGCTGAATGTCTCATCATAAGCCAACCTTGAGTTTGGGCATACCCTTTAGCCACAACTCTAGCTTTATACCTTTCCAAGCTACCATCAGCCTTGCATTTGACCTTGTTTACCCATTTCGAGCCAATTGCTATGCATTTTCATGTATCTAATATATGTCACTCTCTCTACTGGGTGTTTCACCCTCTCAGATCTTCTCAATGATTGCTAAAAGTTCTTTCTCTCCTCGCATGTGGAGGCAAGTATTTTCCAACGATCTTCTTTACTCTTGATGTGGATACTGAGGGCAATCCAAGTTCATCATCCATGCTCTCATCACTTGAGTAGCATGTGCTTCCTCATGTACTTTCTCCTTGCCTTTGTCCTTTGCACTACTCCTCAACCTGCCTGTCCAAGGGCTTACATTAGTGCTTTCATCCTTCTCCAAAGGAACTGATAGCTCTCAACTAAGTTGCCTTACCACTCTATGTGTGGGTCTATCAACATGGGCATCATCCATGCCATCCATCACTGCTGCTGTAGTGTGTACCATGCCTCATTTTCAGCAAACACAACATCCCTACCAATGAATACCTTATTAGTGTGTAGATTCAAGCACCTGTATCCCTTTCTCTCCTCAGCATAACCAATAAATATGCATTTTACAGCCCTTGGTCCATCTTCTTTCTGACTTGCTCTGGCACATGAACAGAGCATACACACCCAAACACCCTGAAATATGCAACCGTAGGCTTGTTGCCCCAAAGTTTCTCCAATGATGTCATGCCATCAATCACTACTATGGGTGTGCCATGAAAAATGTACAAGATACACAAAGAAAACCAAAGATCCTTGGACTATTCTGTAATTGTGAAGCATTTCATACAATCATATAGTTGTGTATTTTGCTAATCTCGTCAGCATGCTTGAAGGGTGCCCATCGTTCGTGGATAGCCAAGCTTTGGTTGTCCATGGAAGCGCTTGGGGAGGGCAAGATGTGGTGGAGGATTGGAAGGTTTCATCATGGGCGGTATGTGTGTAAGACGTGCCTGCACAGGGCCCGCACATCTTCAAAAAACTCGCCTCCTACTTGTTTAACCAGTTGCCCAACGATGGGTGTTTCTTAGGCCGGGTTCACACCTGCCCGCCCAGATGCCAGAGGAAGAAAATGGAAGCAAGATGGGAGTTCACATCACCTGGTGGTTATGGTTTATACTAAAGGTTGTCTATTATATACATTAAATAGTGATTTGTGCAAAAGATTTTGCAGAATTAGATGTTAAGGGTTCAACCCCTAGCCAGTGCAATTCACGCCTTTTCTCCTTGCCCGCCCAGCTCCTGGGGTGACCCCCTTAGCCAAGTCATATTTTTTGCTTCTGTCTGTTGGGGCCTCTGTCATCTTGTTGGTCCACAAATGTGTATATCATATTTGGATGACGTCCAGGTGTGAGCCCCAACCAGCCTCTTCTCCTGCCAGCTCCTGGGGCCACCCCCTCAGGCGGGGTCATCTTTTGTCGCTTCTCTTTGTCCGGGCCGCCGTCATCTGGTGGTCCACAAACGTGCAAATCATTTTTGGATGGCGTCGGGGCGGGTGGTGTGAACGCGTGGGGAGTGTGTAAACAGGTGTGACGAATGTGGGGAGGTGAAGTGGATATGATGAGGAAGAGCAAAGAAGTGGTAGTGAGGTGTTCTTTGGGCTTGAATTGAAAGAAGAGGTAATAATAAAACAGGGCAATGGCTATGGCAGTTTTGAGGGGAGGCAACGCCGCAGCTCTTCCTTTCCCTTCACCTCCTCCTTCCCCCCATGCCCTTCTTCTCCTGCTTCCATGTCGTTGCCTCCTCCCACCCTCCAAAATCTCACCCTCCCACATCCCCCCTAAGCTTGCACTCCACACCCACAGGCTTCAGAGCCTCCGCCGCACCCGTAGTGAGGCCGGCCGGACCGATGAGAAGGTGCTTTTACGATTATATTTTGTTGGTTTTATTGCTTGCAGCTAAGAATGCTCAATCCTTTTACCATCCTTTGTCATCGTTCTATCCTGAATGAATGGCATTCTGAATGATATCCCTCTACAGGCGCCATTTGGCTATACGAGGAAGGATGTGCTACTGATCGGCCTCGGCCTGACCGTTTTTGGTGTTGGCCTGAAATCTGGTCTTGAGGTATTGTCTTTTGCAATCGCTTAGACAAGGTCTTTAGGCAAATGTTGTTGTTGGATCAAAATGGCACATTGCAAGGACTCTCGCATGCGAAAAAACTCATAATACCGTTTTGCGTGTTTTGGACGTGTAATAGTGTAGCGCTTTTATTTCTGCACGGTTGCACTTAAGAGGGACGGCAAGTTCTGAAGTTGAGTCTCAGTTAATACAGCTTCTTTCTTGCGTAATGGTCACAATTGTAGGACAATGTGATGACAAAAAAAAAGTCCATTGGATTTGATACTGGCACCTTTCACTAAACAAGGTGGTACAGCTGCATGCTGCCCAGCCATGCTGGGGATTTGGCCTCCACCTCTCATCCTAGTCGGGCTCCTATGGCTCCAAGAAAAAATCTGAACATTGTATTGTAAACATGGCAAATGTAAAGGCTTAGTTCATGGGATTCGAGGGAGACATACTTTCTAGACAGAGGTGGTTCAAGACAATTTCTTTGTCCAAGTTGGCCTCATAACGGTTCACCATGACATCAGCTTCTTGGCGGGGGCCTTTGGTATGGGACATGTGTTCTGTTGGTGGATCCTTGCCTCGGCGTGGTTTTGGCCTTGGCCAGCGATAACTCAACACACTGAGCCTATTGTTGGGAGGTGAGCTAGCTAGCTTTTTCCAATTGGGTTATCATGGTCTAATGTGTTTTATAGTGCAAGGGTCTACGTTGGAGTTTACCTTACTCAAAGGGTCAGCCAGGTATGAAGCATGGTATAGACGTTGCTCTAATTGAAGTTTACCTTACTCAGGGGATCATGAAGCAGGGTATAGAGGTTGCTCTAAATGGTATAAGAACAAGGCTTGATTGTCACGGGCATCCTCAACTCCTGGCCATCTATCTATACCCTTCCACCTTGGAGATCCACAAAATCCATACTTCGATAGGTCCACCACGAGCATAGAAATGCCAAAAAAATCCGGTTAGGATGAAGGTGTCCATACCAACAAGTGGAACTTTGCTATGTTGGCTATGATGCAAGTCACGGTGCAGATGCAAGCCCAGTATCCAGAGACTGTCATTATATAGGTCCTACATCTATATGTGCTGCAAAAGAGCATTGAGAATCGAGATTGGCAAGTCAAAAAAAGAACAGGAGTTTGCTGCCTAGGAAGCCAAGAGATAACTGGACCATGCACAGAGAGAACAAGAACATAAGTATGGCGGTTTGGTCAATCGGGAGGGGAAGCAAAGTCACAACAAGGAGCATTAGCACAGCCCCTCCATCAGAAATACTTGAAGTCCAGTGTCGTCTCTGCAGTTGCAATGGTGGCAAGCACTCAACAGACGGGAGGACCATCGTGGCATCCAATTCAGCTTGGCACTGTCCGTGACATGACACCGGTTCTCTGGATCAACCCCAATCCAAGATGTTCTCATGTGTTATGCAGAAATAGGACACCACAAAGGTATGGTTCTGTTTGATTGGGGGCAGCTTCGAGGACTTGACGCATGATTACATTGTAGCTAAGGTCATCCTAGGAATTGAGCAGTCTGCAAAAATACTCAATCTGCACATCGCGTTTGGTCATGCCTAGCAACTACTTAGTACCCGTGTAATAGCCCCACATGCTCCTCCACTTTAGTGGAATTGTCAGGAAACAGACGCTCATCGTTTTTGTTCGGGGACCAGCACATCGTCGCTGTTCTAGGACCTAGCAACTATTTGTACCCATGCAGTAGGCCCACATGTCGAGCTCCATCTTAGTGGAATGGTAGAGAAACAGACATTCAGCACCACCACTCTGGGACCAGCACACGAACTCTAGGTGCATCGTCACGTGCATACTGCAACGCACTAGTGAGTGAATTGGAAAGATTGAACAATGACATTCAGTGATTTAGAAGGAAAGCTTGAGCTCTCAAGTAGGAAGTTTATTGCTGGTCTCTCTATGACCCAGCTAAAGACTCTATCTTATCAAGAATGGCAAGATTTGATGAAGACCAAGTAGCATGGGATGGATATGGTGGCACCTACCATAGAGAGCAGGCACAGTTAGTTAGATGTCTGCCATTCAATCATCCATCTCAGAGCGGTAGTCATACATTGTTGAACAGGTTCTATTTTTGTTTCAGAAAGGCATGTGACGGGCATCCTAGGGCAGCAAATAGTCAACAGGACATGCAGGCAGCCACATAGGCTACCATGTCAGCACCTTAAGTGCTAAGGACCAAGCCATTGACAAGAATCACAAAGAATATGAAAGCCAACGATTGGGAGTGCTTCAAGCTGCTCTATGGGTGTACAACACAGCCTTGAAGGTCCACACAACCCACACTCCATTCAGGCTACTAAGGATTAGAAGCTATAGTGCCAGTGGAACGCAGCACTCCTACTCTGCAGATAAAGTCCAAAAAAGGAGGGCAACGCCATGTCCAAAAGCTTGATACAGCTAGAAAATACCTTTCTTCTTATTGGATATATGCTAGTCTTATGAAGGCATACCTGATATCTGTTTTTCATTATGTATGTGCTAATGCGTTGCTGCTGGTAGTCACAAGCCTTAATTGACAGGCACAACATGAATAACTTACTGTCTCTGGGTTCATATCAGTGCCCCTTGACTTCTGTGATTGATAATTTCCTCCTCAACTTGTGGATTGCAAGCTTTGTATCACGCTACAGCCCTTGGGGTCCACCTATTCAGGCTTCTCACTAAACCTCTGTCAAACAGCTTTTCATGTTTAGCTGTTCATACCACATCAGGCATGAAGATCTTCCAGGATACAATTTGATGCATAGCCTGTCTCTGATATAAATTTCCATATCAAACTCTGCAATTATCATTCTTGTTGCATCATGTTTCTAAAATTGTTTTTCAAAGAAACGGGATTTATGGTCTTCTTTGCAATTAGGTTTATGAATTGCTCTAAGTGATACCTTCATCATGGTTCACTTGACGCTACAGTTTACTCTTATGGCCTCCAAAAGATCAATCTCTCCCTAGGGAGGATTTTATTATCCACTTAACCTGATGCTACTGTGTTTCTCTTGCAGCTCATTGGGGTGGACCCCCTCAAGGCTGGGAATGTCGTGCAGCTGGTGATGGTCTTTGGCCTTACAGTCGGATGGATCTCAACATATGTTTTTAGGGTCTCAACAAAAGAGATGACATATGCCAAACAGCTGAAGGATTACGAGAACAAAGTTATGCAGGTATAAGCTTATTCAGTCCTTTAATAGGTCATGCGTGCTCTTTAGCACACATCCGGAGTATTTCTTTAAGAAATTTGAAATCAATCAAAGTTCCCGTCATTCCATTCCTTATGGTTTACACAAAGACTGTGGTTTACAAAAACTCGAAATGGCCAAAACCACCTCATTTTGTGATAGTTTGAAAGTGGACCATCAATTGCATTTTTTATTTTTCCAGAAGCGGTTGGAGGAGCTACCTGAGGCAGAGCTGGAATCTTTGTTGGCCCAAGTAGAAGAGGAGAAGAGGCAGTTGAAATCAAATCGAGAGAAAATGTCTAATTAGAAGGAAGACTCTTCTCATATCATTTTACATAAAGTATGCGAAGAGGTACTTGATATGACTATTCAGCTGTAATTTATTTGGTCAATAGTTATCATGTAAATATCGAACAATGTGGCTGAGTAAACTTCTTGAGTTTGTCTATATAAATTTATGTGCATTAATTAGCAAACTCATTGACAACCAGTTGGCACTAAGAAAACTTAAGAGCAATCATGGAGGGGAGTGAATATTCTACACGAACAAGTTAAGAAGGGTGATTAAATACTTTTTGCTCTCCAAAGGAAAAGCATATTCTTTTGAAGTCAATTGAACACGTGAGGAATCAACAAATAATGGAGAGAGTAGTTATTGGGAAATATTGTTAGGAGCTTGTGAGTGTGCACATGCCCCCCCCACCTCGTGACAAGATCACAACTCTCACAAGTGCAAGTAAAAACAAAGCTATAAACTAGCTTCACTCATATAGAAGCTTTCAGCCCTACAAGTTTTTCATGCATTGCATAGCCAAAATACTAATTTTAATACAACACATGCACATGAACTTTTGCTACCTTGTTCAATTGCCAATGCAACTATCATTCGTCTTGTGAGCTCATCCTTTTGGGAGCTAATTTGACTTTTAAGAACTCATTTAAAAAAGCTTTAAGAAGTATCGAAGCTCGGTCAATTTTGATTTTTAGATTTTATTATTTTTCATAAAGTCAAATTTAAATTTATTGAGATCAAGTGGCAATACTAATCGTTCCAATCCTTTGCATTAGAAGACTATAGACGGAGGGGACAATATACAATACGGAAGGACAATGGGATGAAATATTTATATTGGTGAGGCTCTCTAAAACTCCTTTAATAATGAAAGCTTGATCATCAAATGTCCTTGACTTTGTTATCCATGTGGAAAAAGATTTTTCCACATGTTGCAATTGAGATGGGGAAAGAGTTGCCTATAAAAGGGTCCCTCCCCTTGTTGATGCAAGGATATTAGCCTCCATCGGGTAGAGGTTGAGTGGATGCAGTGTTGGACACCCTCTTGCAAGTTGTACACTTGCCCACAGACCCTCACAATGCTGCAGCTCTTTGTCGGCACCAT
The DNA here is from genome assembly GCF_047967505.1 of Dipteris shenzhenensis. Taxonomy (NCBI): domain Eukaryota; kingdom Viridiplantae; phylum Streptophyta; class Polypodiopsida; order Gleicheniales; family Dipteridaceae; genus Dipteris; species Dipteris shenzhenensis. The sequence goes on from NC_141612.1 coordinate 22,872,702, forward strand.
GTCTTGCCCGTACACGTTCGTACTATTGTTGATGTCATCGCGCCTCTTAGCTGGGACACCCTGCGATGTCTGCTATTCCAGATCCACCTCTTCCAGGCCAGGTCTTGATGTTGAATGCCTCGCCATTTGTGCCATCTGTTGTAGCCATCTTAACTGTAGGTGTGTTCCCTTTGCTTGCTGCCCATGTGGCAGGCCCCTCTCTTTCTGAATAGCACCCACATGGCAGTCAGGATGCTGCTCATGTGGTACTTCCTCAAACCCTAGGTTCACCCCCCCAATGCTTTCCTCATATGGGGCCTTTGAGTATCTCTAGATAACTTGGACCATGAACTCTCACTGAGTTCGCAAGTAGGTATTCTTTTGGCATCGTATGTGTGTGAGATTTAAAGAAGCACCCACACTTCCCCTTCTGCCTTTGAAGAAGGCCAATTCCTTCCAATCTCGCATTACCTGAGACAAATGAAGAGCAGAGACTCTCTAGAGCATGCTATAAAGGCTCAAATGAAGAACATCAAGGACATACTTGACCGTCATACTGCGTGTGTGCTTGCTCTGAAAGCAAACCATGCACCTCATCGAGGCACATACCAATAGCCTTTGTAATCCTGTACTGTCCCCTTTTGAAGTACAACATCCGTCTGAATATGAGACCCCAGGGCACTACATGGAAACCACCCTCGTGTCAGTGTCAATAGCCATGCACCTAGAAGTACCAAGTACTCCATGTTGTCTTTCACCTTCACAAAGGCATTTGACTCCTCGTCGACCCACATCTCAATATCAGACATCCTCACTATGGTTTCTAGGTCAACATATCTGACCTTGGTAACAAACGGAGATGTCACCAGGAACAACTCTTCGATTACCACATTTGCTTTGGCCTTTGTATCTCCCTTTGAATCTGAGTCGGACTCCTTCCTTTTGTTTTTCTGATCCGCCTTCTTCTTTCTGCAGTCCTTCGCAAAATGTCCTAGCGTGTCGCAGTAGAAGCACTTCTTCTTCTACTTCCTCTTGAAAGTGTCTTCATCATCAGAGTCGTCTTTCTTAGACTTGCCACCGTTAGGCTTGCCCTTTCCTTTGCCAACGTAATTCTTCACCAGCAGCGTCTTGTCATCTTTGTTATTGTTGTAGAGCTTCTCCCTAGCTTCCTCCTGTAGCAGTAATGGACCCAACTCCTTAAAAGTCAAAGGTTTGGTCCTCTGTCCTGCTATCATTGTCGTAACAAAGCTTTTGAAACTCCGAGGTAATCTCCTCAATACCATCAAGGCCAAATGGCATGAGTCCACCTTCTAACCAATTGATGCCAGTTGATCCACCTTGACCTTCGTCAAGTGGTCATGTACCGAATCTCCCTCTTCCATATCAAGATTGTAGCGTTGATGTTGAAGAAGCAAAATCTGAGAGGTGTTGTCTGTCTCCTACAGATTCTTCAAAGTGACCCACGCCTCTATTGACGTCTCAGCCATCTGGATAGTCCCTATGATCAATGCCAGGGCATGGGCATCTCTGCCTTCCCAAGCTTTGAGCTCCTCTCCGTCTATTGCCATGAGTATATTCCCATGTCTGTCCATCATGTCCCCCAGCTTCGCCTCCATCCCGTTGTCAGTTTCCATAGCTTTCGAGCCACTAAATGACTTTGGATCTTCACCTTTCAGATCAGGTAGTTTGTCCCGTCTAGTTTCCCAGACTCTCCAAAGTTAGGGATAGAAAACTGGGGGAGGAGGAAGAGCAGGGGCTGAAGAGGCTATAGAGGTCAACAGCTCTGCTACTAAATCACATGGCAAAGTCAACCAAACTCAATCTTCAGTAGACCAGAACTCTGAGCGCACCTGACTGCACGTGAGTCACCCTCCTCGCAAGGGCACTTTCCTCTAGTCGTGGAAGTCGATTCCCAAGAGCTTCTGAATCAAGGTCGTCCTTCAGCAAGGTCCCTACCTTCAAGCTCCCACACCTGTGAGCCTCCTACTTGGGCTCTGATACCATGTTAGAAATGACCCAAAAGAGGATACGTACAGCGGAAGACTGATAGAAATGCACAGGAGCTCACACAGTGTGGTGTGGGGTGTGGAATCACAAACTTCTTAACTAAATGTGCATAGATGTGCAAGCCAATGAATAGACAATGCTCAGAGACAAATATAGAAGCAACACTTCATATTTCCGTCCGTCCAGAAAGTAGGACAGGATACAATACCAAAAGGTTCTCCTAAGACTCTCTGTCTAGAGTATTCTTCTCAACCTTGCTGCCCTGAATGTCAGCCTAGATAGGCAGCCCCTGCCAAGCTTTGTCTGCAGCACACAGGTCCTCTTGGTCCTCTTGAATGTAGGCCCCAAGAAAACTGTTCCACTGCTCCAAACTGCTTGTGAATGGTTGCTCCAGAAGATGTTGAATGAGGGCCTGAAGGCCCTCCTTTTATAGGCCCCCAAGGGGCTGTCATAGAATCGACTAGCTAACCTCATCCTAGCCGACCAGTCTGCTTGTTGCTGGTCGACTTGGTTGGCTGATCCAACCAGCCCTATATAAGGGCCCTAGTGAGGCCCTTTTGGACTACTGCTAGGCTGCCCTTTGTTGCTGCTGGAGATCCTCTTGGAGGCTGTACACCTACCCACACACCCTTGCCATGCTGCAGCCCTTTGCCGGCACCATGTCCTGCCCATACACGTCCGTACTACGCCTCTTACCTGGGACACCCCGCCATGTCTGTTGTTCCAGATCCACCTTTTCCAGGCTAGATCCTAATGCTGAATGCCTCGCCATCTGCGCCATCTGTTGCAACCATCTTGACTAGAGGTGTGCTCCCTTTGCTTGTTGCCCACATGGCAGCCTGTGTGCTGCCCATGTGGCAGCCCCCTCTCTTTCTGAATAGCACCCACATGGCAGCCAGGATGTTGCCCATGTGGTACTTCCTCAAACCCTAGGTTCACCCTCCCATGCTCTCCTCATATGGGGGCTTACAGATGGGAGGTGACCTTTCCAACAATTTGTTGGTTGTTGCAGGGAATGCATGTGACATAAACAAGAGTCCTGGGAAATGGGTAGATAGCTCGAGGCTGAGGTCTCGTAATAAAGGTAAAGGATGCATATTGTTGAAGAGTGTTTTGAGAATCATTCATCAAGGTTTTTGCTCTCAAAATTCTTTGGTATGTGCTTTCAAACTCACGTACAACTTGGTTTGTGCAAGAGAACCACCGTTGACCCCACCTCCTGTGGTGGAGATACCTGATGCTGATGATGCTGCTGAACCGGCCAAGAAATGGCAAGAGACTATTGTATTAGAAGGCGAGATTGCAAAGCAGTGGAGGGAAATTGTAGAGAGACACATGAAGAGCAAGGTGGAAGGGATGCCCCCAGCCATAATTGCAAGCTCGAAGGCCTTGGAAGAGGTTGGGTCAGAAGGAGGAACCAGGCCTGTGATGACACCCAAGTCCTAGGGACCAAGAGTTCCCATACAAAAGCTAGAGGACTGCAATGTGATACAACAATAGCAACCACCTGAGGTGAAGCAGGTTGAGCCAAAAAAGTTTGAGGGACACCATGTGCTGCTTGGGGTTGTTCGAACCCCTTAATATTGTTCTTTGTATAGGCATATGGTTGCTATCGTGCTAGGACAAGCAATGGATTATATCAGTGAGTGTGGGTTGTCCATGTATGAGATTGAAGTTTCAATTCTCGGCATTCGATGTAGGCGAACCAAGTTTAGATGAATACTAGCATAGAGCTGCATCTTAATTGTATGAAGTTCATGAAAGTGATGAGCATACTAGCGTAGAGCTTTATTCTTGATGCTACAAGAATACATTTGTATTCATGGTTATGATAACTAAATTATGTTAGTCCAATCAGGTTAGGATTTATTCTTGATGCTATGAGCATACATTTGTATTCATGATTATGATAACTGAATTATGTTAGTCCAGTTATGTTAGGCTTTATTCTTGATGCTATGAGCATACATCCAATTATGTTAGGGCTGGGTGGGCATGGATGATTATGATGACTGAATTATGTTAGTCCAGTTATGTTAGGCTTTATTCTTGATGCTATGAGCATACATCGGATGATGTGGCACCACTCAAATTTTTCTTCATGGTTATGATAACTGAATTATGGGAGCACAATTATGTTAGGCTTTATTCTTGATGCAATGTGCATACATTTGAATGAGCACACATTCAGATTTGTATCCATGTTAATGATAATTGAATGATGTCAGTCCAATTGTGTTAGGGGTGGGTGGGCATGGATGACATGGCACCATTCATATTTGTACATGAATCTACATATATATTTAAACACATGTATCTCTATATATGTGTATCTCTATCTACCAATATCTCCTCATGCATCTATGTACACATGCAAATCACCATAATTAAGACTATATACACATGCAACATGCCATATTTGAGAATAAATGTAACTACATAGATGCATCTACATATATATTCCTCTTGGATATGCTTTTCTTCACATATGTATATGTTGGTCTAAATGCTTTCGCACATGCTCTCTTATATAGTAACTTTTGAAATAATTAGAGCTCCATTCAACTACATAGACGCATGTTTCTATAAGTGCATATGTCTACATATGTGTAACTGTACATGCATATGTCTACATATGCATACCAGTACTTCATATGAAAATTCCATTATGGAAATAGCCACACACAAACAGTATTTGCCCAAGCACTCAATGAAAAAATATAATCTGGCAAAACAACACATTCTAGAGTGAATCATTACAAACATTTTCCTTGTTTGCAAGGCCCAAATAGTTTGTATAATGAGTCATGGCTTCAGTAGCAATGACAATTGCAAAAGAGAGGATTTGCATTACAATGCAAATCAATGCGTTCCAAAGAATGCTACAAATGTCCGTAGCTTTCCAATATACTACTGCTTCAAATATACACATCATCCCTTTGAAGCCTTGTCATCAAGTGTCCCCTGCGTCATTCGATGTCTCTTGGGCCGATGTGTTTGGAAGCTGGGTGTCCCTTGGAGCGGATCTTTGGGGGGTTGTTGCACATCTTTGGTCCTTGACTTGAACTTTCCCCGACCCATTGTCTCTATGAAAGGATTCACTCTTTGAATGGACATCCCAAAGCCATCTTCTACAACCCACCAATGGGAGTGTGGGGTGCAAGGAGACGTCTTGCACATGTCCCTTCAGTGCAACTAAGTAGACAATGGACCTCTCTATCATCTTAATCAGGTGGGATTGCAAGAATTCATTGGCCCCCGCATGGTCTAAGCTTGCCACTCAGGTGAGGGCAAGGAATGAAATGAAATCTAAAAATTTAGCAAACACCACCAGCCTTGCATTGCAATCAAGCATCTAAATGCATGGACTTCGATTGTACCTATGCATGGCTCCCAATATGTCTTGAAGTAATTGATGACAAGTGGATGCCATGCATATTTGTTCTTAAAGGCCTCAACCATGGGGGGTTTCCATTTTCCGAGCAAAAACCCCTAAGCGACAAGCGAACAAAAGGTGGGAGGGTCCAAATATATAGACTCAAGTCATTTTTGGGGAGCAAAAAAATCCAAATTATTTCAAGGAATATGTAAGTAAATATGAAATATTGATAAATAGATATAGATATAAATATACCTTTATATAATATACATATATAATGTCTAAGTGGTGACTTATTTACGACTTTCAAAAATCCTTTCTTTTCCTTTCACCATTGGTTGGATCATGAAATTTTGAGCAAATATCCTCTTTACAATTCCTCTGGATGACCTAAGAAAAATATATAATACCTTTTTAATAGACCCTCTAAGTGTATTTTGCCAAAGGAATATGGTTTGAAGAGCTTGCCCCAACCTATTCCGCCGGCGGAATACCCTTGGAGAGCCTACGCAGAAGGGGTCATAACTTTTGCTCCTTAGCTCAGATTGAGGAGCTGTAAAAGGAAAAAATGTTCAGAATCTCATGATCTATGCAATGGTAGGCTTAAAATTACACTTTTTATAGTTATAAAAGAGAAAAATTAAAAATTTCAAGATGTATATGAGAGTTACAACTTCTCCGTAATTCATATTATGGTAAGGAGTTCAATAGAGACCATATTTCCTTAAAAGTACTTAGGTTTGGAGAATTGGGAATATTTTGAAAATCCCTCCATTACCTTCCCATATTTGATAATGTATTAGAGATTAATTTATGATCTATTATAATGGGTTCAAGTATGAGGTTTCCAATATCTTTTTCCTACTCATCCAAGGAATATGGTATACATTGTTATATGAGAGCTTCAAATATGGGATTGCTAAAGATTAGGGAAACTCTTTTAAGTTGATTGAATTACCATAATCCTCAAAAGAGAGTTTGGTAGGGAGGTATTTATAGGAATTTCTAAAGTGTTCACTGTTTGTTCATATATAGATGATGTTCTCTAAAATGAGGGTTATAATGAAAAATAAGTAAGTATATGGTTCCATAAATGAGAAATTAAGAAAGAATTGTATATTCCTTTGAGAAATATACAAGCATGGTTGGTGTCAAAAATTATCGCTCGGACTTTTTTGCTCGTAGGTTTTTGCTCGAAAACTGTGCACATCCTCAACCATGTAACTAGCCTCTTCCACCCTCTTGTGGGCCACCTTCCCTATAGCCCCCTCATGTTCATGATTTCTCCCAATCATTGTGCAGCAGCCTCTTCTTTTCCAAAACTGCTCCCTTGATCCTGTTTGGCGTAGAGTAAGATGTTTCTTGTCAACTGTCAGTCTGCCCATTTTCTCTTTCTTGAAACTTCAATTTTTTATCTTGTTTACATTACTTTGCTATTGTTACAGATTCACAAGGTCTCCATGGTGAATAAAAACCATGGCCGTTCTTGTGGAAGACGCTCTGTGGATGATAATGCTATGAAGGCAGAATTATACCACACATCCTTACCCCGTCGACCTGCTTCTTCTATTTCTTCGGTAGAGAAATCAAGTACAATCAAAATGGAAGGAACTTGGGAAAGGTTTAGTGTTTCGAAAGGAGTATGGGTGCTCATGCAACCTAGCAAAAGAAAAAGACCCCAGACAAAAAACATTTTCTTGGCGTCATGGAAGGGAAGAATACGAGATTTTATAATCACCAGAGGGAAGATATCAGTGAAAGAAGTTTTGATTTAGCATGTGTACATGCATAAAGAACTTGTCTTGCGAGACTATCCAAATGATCTTCCGCAACACACGCCTAATTGTATATTTTTTTATTGTGGTTTTTTTCTTTACAAGGTGTATGGATTTTTAAGATGAAGCTTTCTTTCTTTGCTTATTGACATTCTTGTGTTGTTTTATTTCAAATTTATACCCTTCATCGTATGAGACATGGCAAAACATCGATTGTATTCTGGGATTTATAGATGTTTTGCATGGATCGATAGGAGAACAACAATGCCAAGGTCGATGTGCAATAGAGCTAGCTCAATCGGGTATATTTTTTACTGATCATTTTTATCAGTTGCTGGACAATGCTAACACACATGGTGTGTTAAGGAAACAAGACCTTCCGGCATGGAATTCAGTGGATTGGCCTCACCCACATTTTAGTGTTACAGAGGCATATAGGGCCAAGCTTTTCAAAGAAGTACAGAAAGCTCTGAGGCCCAATATTACCATAAGGATAATAAAAATTTCTTTATGCATGCCTCTCACAGTTTTTGTGGACTTATTTAATACCTTTCCAGTGAAGGTTTCAAAAACAATGTTCACACTTAAAGCAACAAGTTCGGCATGCATGCCACAATTTTTGGATAAAGGTTGGGATAAGAAGACATGTAGTTCAGTGTTTTGTGAGGTTGTCCAACCTTCTATGCAACTGAAGTACATGGTTGCATCACAAAATTTTATTTTTTCTTTTTATTATAAGTGCAGTCGAATGTTAGGCACAAAACTAGTCCCAATGGATCAAAATGAAGATTCTTTTGGTGCAGAAAATAAACTTCTTGATATTGATGCTGTTGAGAATGGTGCTGTGCTAGTCAATATCTCATTAAGAGAATGTTGCTCCCTAGCTCAATTGCACAATGACATTCTATTTGAGATAGAAGGTTCTATTTCAAAGGACTTTTTATTTATCTACAATAATAAAAAGGTACACCATCTGATTTATCCTAGTCTCATTAAGCACTGCTATTAGTTTACTTTACCCTATTGATTCATATTGCTTTTTTGCAGGTGCTCAAAAGAAGAGAGAGTTTAATAAAATGCAAAGACATTGAAAATTTGAAAATTGAGATAACATAGACTCCATAAACAAAGGTATTGTATTCAATAAAGTAAAATTTTGTACATAAGTGTTTAATTGTACATGTAGAACATATTCTTGACAACCATTTTCTCTTTATCTATAGCTTGATCCAGAGGCTGCTCTACATGGTCCAAGCTCTCCGTATCATCATTTTTTGGAGAATCTATTTTCTGCTGCTCCATCCTGTCCTGTACAGTATCTTCGTGCTACTCCATTGTCTCCTCTACTACGCCTGGAGCATCTGTTTACTATTGCTCCATCTTCTCCTCAACAACGTCAGTAGCAGGTCCTTATTCCTGTGGCTTCTCCTCATCAGCACTAGGTCCTTGTTCCTATGGCACCACATCAGCTTCATCTGTGTCATCAAGGTGTATGACACCTTCTCGAACTTTAGAGCTCTCACCCAACTCGATAGTAGGTGGTACAATATGTTTGGGGGAGGCATAGCTCAAAAACTTCCAAATTGTATCAGCTCTGAAATTATATACATAGTTTGAGCTGAAGCTATCTTCTCTCATCTGCAATGGCATATGATGATTTAGAACACTTTGTACCACTATCAATTATCTTGAAGCTAAATGAAAATTATTTTTTCTTACAAGGTCTGGCTGTCCTATCTCAAAATAGCTTGAAAGTAGATATTTGGCACTGATCAGCACTCTCCATCCACAGCTACTTGAATCATCTTGTTGTGGTGTCTGTACAGTTGGAAAGATATGTTAGAAACTGTTAACATTTGAATAAAATAAAATTATTCAATAAGTTCAAAGGCATAGCATGAAATAGAAATCAGTAGAGGGAACGACTTTTTACCTCTAGATTTACTAGCTCTATTGAATCCAAAAGAGAGACATTAGGAGGACAGTGATCCAATGCATCTAGAAGCCTTCTAATACAACTGCAATACATATAATTTAGTTAGTATGAAATCAAAATAATGAAGTTTGAAGTTAAAAAAAGCACACACACCACTTACAATTTCAGCTCTCTGTGTGTGTTTTTAAGAGAGTTGAATATAAAGCATTGCTTTTGCTGGATGTCAATAGAAACAAAACTCCAGTGGTCACTGCGTAAGGAAAAAAGCATTAAGAAATCAAAGGATATAAGAGTTCTCAATCTTAAAGAAGAATCCCAAAAGAAGCAGTCACCCACATACCTATTATGGTATGGAAGTAGCAAAACATCGATAACTTCAAAATTGCAGTTCTATGAACTAGTTGGAAATACCAATGGGAGTTTCCTTTGCATCTCTTAACTTGGAAGAAATGGCAGGATCAATAATATGAACTGTATGCTGTATAGAGTGGTGAAGCTAGCTTCTCATCATGCTGCATGGGACCAAAAAATAATTAGGGTAGGGTATAAAGGAGGTACAAGGAGGATTGTTTTGCAAACAAATGTAAAATAATAGACACTTACTAGAGCATTGCAAGAATGATAGTATCTAGCAATACTCATTCTTATGAGCCATTGCTGCCAAGCATGGTTTTGTCAAGTCAAAATCATTCACTGAAGTTTCATCCTCAATATGGACAACTATATTAGGGCCCAGCTCCTGCAACCTTCTTTGTATCTACAGCTCCCTCTTTCCAGTCTCCACATCTATAACAGATTTTGATTCTTTTATTTGCTGCTTCAGTGACTCCTCATAAGCAGCCTTCCCTTTGGTGTTCTTTGAGTGGGTTACTTCAACAACCTTAACCTCATCTACCTTTGACTTCCTTGTAGGTGGAATTAATAATATGTCTCTCATCTTTATGTCCTGCCATTCCACAGGATGAACAAGCTTGTCATACCTCCATCTCACTCTGGACAAAGTGTTGAAGTCTTTGGCCATCAGAGTCACCCTATGAGCATGGGCTGCGACCAGCATTGCATCTTCAAAATATTTTTCCAAGTAATCCTCTGCCATTTCCTGTAAGGAAAGAATGGCAGTCCTGTTCCACCTGAACCCAAGGTGCCAACTATCACATATGTCTTTCACCACAAAATAATTTTCCAAGTAATCCTCTACCATTTCTTGTAAGGAAAGAATGGCAGTCCTGTTCCACCTGAACCCAAGGTGCCAACTATCACATATGTCTTTCACCAGTCTTTGAAAAGGTGCCTTGGGGATTGCAAAGCCTATAGCTTTCTGTTGCTTCTTGATCTCCCTTAGCACACCTGCACCATGTTTTAATCTCTTGGCCTTTTGCTGGAGCAGGCTCATTGGCTTACCCTTCCTGCCATGTGCACCTCTTCCCTTTGGAGGCACACTAAATTTCTTGGTACCTGCCCCAGCTGCTGTTGCTGCAAGCCCTGGCCCTTTGCCAGCTTTCCTTGCAGTTGACTTAGTTCTTGCCATCACTCTGACAAACTGCATACAAAGCAATGGAAAGAGATTGCAGCCATGGAGGACATGGTATGACACAAAAAGACAATGATAGGGGTGGATGAAGCAACATTGACAATTTTGCAATAAAACGCGATATGGACAGGTTGAAATTCCTAACAGCTCGAAATCACGTTTTCTTGCAAATACCTGAAGTGACATGCTGGTGCATTCCTACAGTGATTTCTCTGTCTTTACAACTAAATACAATATGAATTGAGTCTATGCAAGGAGAGTGCAGCCATGGATAACTATGAAAGTCACAAAACCAGAATGACAGGGGTGGATGAATCAACAGTTCAATATTTGCAACAAAACGCAATTTCGGCTGTTTGAAATTCCTAAAGCCTTCTCCTCACGTTTTCCTGCAAATTCATGAGGCAGCATGCTAGAATATGCCTTCAGTCATTTCAAGGTGTTTGCATGTCCATGCAGGATGGATTGAGTCTATGGAAGGCAAGAAGTGTGCACAGAGTGAAGGAAGAACCCATAAGTACAGTTTAACCCTCACATGCAATTATCACACTTGAAGATCTGCATTCCTACAGTGATTTCTCTATCTTTACAACTAAATAAAATATGGATTGAGTCTATGCAAGGAGAGTACAGCCATGACACAAAACCACAATGACACGGGTGGATGAAGCAACAGTTCAATATTTGCAACAAAACGCGATTTCGGCTCTTTGAAATTCCTAAAGCCTTCTCCTCGCATTTTTCTGCAAATTCATGAGGCAGCATGCTGGAACATGCCTTCAGTCATTTCAATGTGTTTGCATGTCCATGCAGGATGGATTGTTTCTATGGAAGGTAAGAAGATTGCAGAGACTGAGGGAAGAACCCATAAATACTGACCTGAAAGCTATCTGTGGGTGTGCTGTGCTGCTGATGAGTACCCTGTGCTAGGGATGAACCTGTGCTGCTGGTCAAGATGCTGATGTTACAGAGTAGGGAGGTAGGGAGGCAAGAGAGCTGAGACTGGAGGGTCGAGACAGGATAGATTAAACAGGAGGGAAAAGATTAGTGCAAAATACAATCAAAGCAGCT